>NW_026557876.1:7250306-7484061 GCF_026930045.1 Uloborus diversus | reverse complement strand
CGGTTCCACGTAATGATAATTTCGTAATTTACTAGTCCATGTTATGATAATTTTGTTCTTAAAATTGGAATAGAAAAAGAACCACATCGAATTTTCGAAAAATCGCTTCGAGGTGCACACCCCCATGCTACAAACTAATTCTGCCAAATTTCATGAAAATAGGCCGAACGGTCTTGGCGCTATGCGCGTCACAGAGATCCTGACAGACAGAGAGATTTTCAGCTTTATTATTAGTAAAGAAAAGATTAAGTAGAAATTGGCAACAGATAGAAATTTTAAATCACTGCTTTTAATTTCCTTGTCGGTCAACAATGAATTCGGTTATCAATCGCGTGAATAAAGGCTTAGCCGTTATTAAAATCTGCTTTAAAAAAACGTTATAATTCGAATTCTATGAAACATGGATTTTCTAAACACATTCTATCAGAGGCGGAAAAAAATCTCTTTATTTTGGTACTAAATTTTAAAATTTTTAACTATGTTTTCACTGCAAAAATCGCGAAAAACCTTTTAGAGGTTTTTTTAATTAATATCTTCGTTAATTAATGTCATCCAGAGATTCAACCTAGCTAAGAACACTCTCGATCAACTCTCCATTCGAACAATTTTTTTTCCTTCAAAATCGGTCCATCCGTTTAGGCGCTGGAATTACAAACTAATTCTGCCAAATTTCATGAAAATCGGCCTTCTATGTTTTTTCACCTAGGGGAGTGAAAAGGGTGTGTGCACATCGAGGAAGTGTGCACCTCGAAGCGATTTTTCGAAAATTCGATGTGGGTTCTTTTTCTATTCCAATTTTAAGAACAAAATTATCATAACATGGACGAGTAAATTACGAAATTATCATTACGTGGAACCGTAACATGGGCACTAGTCAATTGGCGAGAAAATTCACCATACATTATTTGTAAATGTACAGACGAACCAAAAGATTTTAAATTTTCTATTACGGGCAAAGCCGTGCGGATACCACTAGTAGCAAATAAACTATTTGACATTGAGTTTTTGATAATATGAGGCTTTTAAAAGGATTTCTAATTTCCCCTCTTAATTTTTCACATGCGACTCATTCGGGGTTTTTTAAAATTTTTAATTTTATCGCTGCTTGTTAAAAAAATTCGATACCTTACAACAGTAAATACTCATAATGAGAATTTTAAGTGAAATCTTTGTGTGTGCCACAGACAGACACACAGATACGTCAAACTTACAACCCCCTTCCTTTGTGTTTCGGGGGTTAAAAATGGGTTTTATACATAATCATTTAATCGGGAAATTACATGAAATTTACTGTTTTCATTGGAGAATAAACCAGGTTGATTTATCAAAGAATCCTGCACTAACTTCCACGCTGTGAAGTTGGCTGCTCCGCAACAAGCTGAATATTGTTAGAAAAACATAGTTAAAGCTTTTCTAACGCAGCACAAAAATGAATTTTCTACATTGAAAATAATTTTTTTGCAATAAGTTTCAAACATGTATTAGAAATTTCAAAGCTACAATGTTTTAATTTTTTCGCGTCATGAGCTTTAGCGGATTTTAATTTACAGTTGTTATTTATCAGTAATCTAATGTGTTGCAGCAAGTTCCCAACTCACACGCTGTAAAGTTGGCTGCTTCCGCAACAAGCTGAATATTGTTAGAAAAACATAGTTAAAGCTTTTCTAACGCAGCACAAAAATGAATTTTCTTGAAAAAAAAATTTTTTTTTGCAATAAGTTTCAAACATGTACAAGAAACTTCAAAGCTACAATGTTTTAATTTTTCGCGTCGTGAGATTTTAATTTACAGTTGTTATTTATCAGTAATCTATGTGTTGCAGCAAGTCCCCAACTCTCACGCTGTAAAAGTTGGCTGCTCCGCAATAAGATGAATGTTGTTACAAAAACATAGTTACAGAGTTTCAACTACAGGCGGACCTCCATACATCGAAGTAGCAAATTGTCGGAAAAAAATCGATATATAGAAACGATCTTATTTTATCCTAAAAGTGTTCTAAAACATTAAAATTAAAGCTAATTTACGAGTATGAAACCCAATTTATAATTAATACGAGCATCGGAATAAATAAAAGTTAATAATTAAAAAAATAATAGAAATTACATTTTTGCGCCTTCATACATCTTCAATTCAACTTGACCCGCAACACTAGGGGATTTCATTTTGACAACGTCATCGAAAGAAAAGTAAAAAAATCAATCTACTTAACTGGAATGATTTTTACTGCAGCTAAAAAGACTAGGAATGATAATCAACAGAGAAAAAGGAGAACTTGAAACTGATTTTACAATGTTATTGGTTCAATTAAGATTTGAAATAAACTTGAGGGAATTTAAGAACTCCAGAACGAAACAACGACCTATCTACACACCCCTCAAATGAGTTTCGTAGCAACCTTTAATAAACATAATTTTCTCCCATAACCTTCATCTTTCATGAGACAAAGTCTAAAGTGGAAAAAAAAAACTACGAATGTATCGAAAAAAAAAATCGATATATAGAGATTTTTTTCGATACATAGAAACAATTTTTCTATGTAATGAACATAGAAATTTGCTGGGATTTCGATATATGGAAAATTTCGATACGTAGAAGTTCGATATATGGAGGTTTGACTGTATTAGCAATAGGGTGGTTCGAGAAAATCGACTTCTTTATATCGGAATCGCGTTACTTCTCAAAAGTTGTATTTTGGGATCCTCAATGGGGCAATAATAATAAAAAACGAGCTAATGGGTGCATCACATGACTTCATTTACACCAATTTAATGTTATTTTCCCATTGCTAGCAATTTTAATGTGATTCAATAGTTCCTATTCCTATTCAGAGTCACAACTGTATTTTATGTCGAGGACTGCATACTAAGTGCCTTGCCTCCATTATTTTATATACCGATAGATGGCAGCACCATCACCGGATCGAACAGTTAGTGAGAATTTTGAACTAGTCCAGGAGCTAATAGCTACCTGGTGCTAGCACCCCCAGAGGTATCGTTTCACTTGGAGGACATTGAGACCCACGAGCATATTTAACGTCGCCCAGTCCCCTTTAATGACGTCGGTGGGTCTTCGACCAGCAAGGATCGAACCCGAGGCCCTCCGGTCCCGAGTCCAATGCCTTACCGATCAGGCTACCACGGCCCCTATGACTTCATTTACACCAATTTAATGTTATTTTCCCATTGCTAGCAATTTTAATGTGAATCAATAGTTCCTATTCCTATTCAGAGTCACAACTGTATTTTAATGTCGAGGACTGCATACTAAGTGCCTTGCCTCCATTATTTTATATACCGATAGATGGCAGCACCATCACCGGATCGAACAGTTAATGAGAATTTAGAACTAGTCCAGGAGCTAATAGCTACCTGGTGCTAGCACCCCCCAGAGGTATCGTTTCACTTGGAGGACACTGAGACCACGAGCCTATTTAACGTCGCCCAGTTCCCTTTAATGACGACGGTGGGTCTTCGACCATCGAGGTTCGAACCCAGGACCCTCCGGCCCCGAATCCGACACTCTACCGATCGGGCTACCACGGCCCTGATTCAATAGTTAACTCTCTAAATATCACCAGCAGTGGCCAAATTGAAACAAATTAAAATTAATGTTCTCTTAAGTATTTCTCTCTCTTCTTATCAATGAAGATTCCTCTTAAGTATGATCACAAAAATACAAATTAAATTTTTTTAAAAAATGTCTGAACTTCCCCCGATTTCAGGGTCACAGTACCTTTCAAACATTTTTTTTTTTAAATTTAAGTAAATTTTTTATTTCTTTGAAACCATAAAATGCATACTTATTTCTTAATCAATAATTCATTTTCAAAATTTAAAAACATTGCCAACTTTTTTTAAAAAATCAAAAAATTGAGAAAAATTTCAATTTTTTGAAATCCCTAAGGTTTTTTTTTATTTTTGCACTAATTTAAAAAAAGTTCTTTGCTAAACGATCACTATAATCATCTCTAAAAATCTGTGCATGCATTTGCTTATGAGTTTATTAGAAAATTTTCCGTGATTAATTATGTAAAAAATCAAAGTTTTTTTTTTTTTTTTAAATTTGTTTTTTAAAGGTTTACATGCTCTAAACATTTCAGGTAATTTATAAAATGCTTATCCAATGCACAGTTTTGTCAAATATGTTATCCCAATAGCAAAAAGTATTACTTTAAAGCTGTATCTTTAATAGAAAAAAATCCTTAGGGATTCTAATGACATGAAAAAAAAAAAAAGCCATCATCGAGAAAAAGCAATTTAAAGTTCTTCTTTTGCATAAGAACACATAGCGAGCATGGCCTAAAACCAGTCATAACTTTTTAAATATTTGAACTAAAGCAATGAAACTTTTTCCCTGTGCTCAGAATAGTTTTTAGTTTTGAAATAAGCAATAAAAAATCTTTTGATCGTTTCACAACATTTTTGAGATACTGTAACCCCGTAAGTTACAAATTTACTCTCATTTTGTGTTTAATTTTTTTAAAACAACGAAAATCTGTCAAAAGACTAAAAAATTTCCTCCCTACAAACACCTTAAAATTAAAACTGAAAAAAGCTATTTAATTAAGTAAGCATATTAGCATTAAGTTAATAAGCATATTAATTGAACTACGCATACTTCAAAATTTATTTGATATCTGAAACTGAAAGCAATTTAAACAAAGAGAAGAAGCAAGATATTTATTATTTTATTCATCTAGGAAACAAAACATATTCACATATATAGCACAGTGGCAATCGAAATTGCAAAAGTGTTCCAAGTCACAACTGAACGAAACATTGCCCCGGAGCACACTTTTTCCTACTTGAAAACACATAAGAAGTAAACACTTATGATGAAACTACAGAATCGAAAGAGCTGTCACAAAAAATTAACAAAACAAGGAGCAAAGATGTTAGATTGCATTAGAAAAATGAAATCACAATGATAGCAGATTGAAATTAAAAATAGACATTGAATGTACTCAGTGATTAAGAGTATTAACCATATGAAGCCGGCAGTTACTGATGTGTCATGTGAGGCAAGTGGGGGGGGGGGGGGGGGGGGGATTGTGACAAGGGACAAGGAGTGTGACATTATTCATTTTTAAAAGGAATATGCTTGCGAAAAACAGCATGACGTGTGACTAAAAAGGGGGGGGGGGGGGTCAAATTTGTTGAAAAAAAAAAGTGACATCATGAATAGAACCTATTTTTGGCTTAAAATGATTTATTTCTATTGCACACAGCTGATTGATGTATTGCTTAAAAATAACTATATGGCACTCACTGAGCAGATAGATCAAATGTAAACAAACACTATGTCACTTTTGGGGATTGTTGGAGCAAAATAAAACAAAAGCCTAATTCGCAAATGCTTGGCACTAATTTGTTCCTGTTCAAGCCAAACAAGTGATTGGTATCGCTAAATGCGCGTTTCTCGGTTACATCTAGTCTATCTTCTCAGTGAACGCAGCGTAGGCAGTTTCTCTGTTAAAGTCATGCCCCATACTTATGGTACCATTTTGGCTTTATCCTTTTAATCCGTTTCCTTTATCCTTTAATCCCTCCCTCCGTTTTTGGTTCGATATTCTCTCGGGTTTATTTATTTCTTTCCAAATTAACTTTTAAACGGCATCAACTCCTGTAAGAAGACTTTCAATTGATGATTTAAATGAAAGAGCAGCAATAAAAATTCCTTGAAGCTTGATATGGGGAAGAGTTTACAGAAAAAAAGGCCAAGTATGGCTGGCTTTAAAGAAAAAGCATTAGTCATTAAATATTATTTAAACATATTAATCAGGGTTGGGTTTTGGACTGTTCAAAACTGGTTTAGGACAGGACAGGTGGTTTTATACCGTCCAAAAACTGTCCAAAAGTGTCTTAAACTGTCCAAAACTATGCTAAAGCTAAAGGGGTGTAATATAATCAATTTTCATTTACTACAATATTTGTAATGCATAAATATAAATATTAATGAGGGTTAATTATAATGAGTATTTGATAATACTTTTTCTCCAAAATGTTCATTTAAAAAATATTTTACTTAAAATAAAATAGTAAATTTTGTTACCATTATCAAAATAATAATAATAAATAAATAAATAAAATCATGCATACAAATTTAAATCAAGAATTCAAATTCTGTAACTAGATTAAAATCAGCGGCATAAATAAGTTGTATGTTCACATTGAATAAATGTTCAATATAAAACTTTATTTTGATGCAATTTATTCTGTTTTTGATTTTTTCTCACAAAATAAATTTATTTCAAAATATAGTTTTGGACTTTTTCAGACAGTTTTGGACACAAGGGTTTTGGACAGGACGGTAAAAACCAGGGTTTTTACCATAGTGTCCAAAACCTTGCCAACCCTGATATTAATACTTATGTGTTAAAAATTGAAGCATTATTATTATACTCCTCTTTTACTAACATATACTTACCTGGCAACTAGCTTAAAACAAGTCAAATGCATCACCTACCAATAACTTCAGTTACACAACATATTTGAAAAAAAAAACTGTAAAAATTAATTTTTTGATGAAGTCTACAAGCAACAACTATTCAAAAAATTAAGTTTTTATTTTGATACTACAAACATATACTGCAAAATAATAACAATGTTTTTGGTGGTAAGAATTTCAAAACAAAAGACTTTTTAAGGCATTTAAAAACCTTTCAAAGATTTAAATTCATAATCAGGAAACACAAATATAATATTCCATTAATACTGTTTTGATACAATCTGTTCTGTGCATTAATGGAGTGCACAGTCGCGTTTGCTATTTAATCCATCATAGCATCTCACCACAATAAAGATTATATTGCACAAAGCAACTGATGCTCCATTGTTTAATAAAAAAAAATTGCAGACCAGCCAATCCTTTGAGGTTAGAAGAGAAAAAAAAGTTTGTAATTCTGTGAAGCAGCAGAGGTGGGAATTCAATCATCGATAAAAATATGACACCGTTTGCAAAAAGTTTGCACGGGTGGGGATCAGGGTTGGCAAAAACCCGGGTTTTATTAAAAAAGCCCATGGACCCAGGGTTTTTTTTTTAAATAAAACCCAAAAAACCCAACTAAAGCTGGGTTTTTTTTAAAGAAATGTGGGTTTTTTTTTTTTGTCTTTTTTTAGGTGAAAGGTGGGGGTACTCGTAGCATATTGTAGCATAAGTATATGGACAAAGCACAAAAATTGTCTTGATAAAAAAAGCTGGAAAATTCAGCGTTTTCTGAAGAAGGGTATAAAAGACGACAAAATTCAAGAATGGTGAAGTTTCAGATTTTTTTAGTTTCCATGATTACCAACAGTTAAGGCAAAGTTACTTCTTGAGTGATAAAATCTATTGTTTATTTGTTCGTTTTTTATTGCGACATTTTTTTTTTTGTATTTTACTTTATTGTATTTCATTTTGTTATATGCAAAACTACTGTAGAACCTCAAGTTGTTTAAATCCCTTTTTACTGAATTCCAGCTAAATTAAGACAATTCTTTTAATTTTATGTTGCCTGTTTTTCTATTTCTGTGTACAGAGTAAGAAATATTAAACTTTTTCGTAAGATAATGAAAATACTGTACATCCTATTCCGTTTTCTGTCCGACCATTTGCAAAACCTGTTAATTTCTAAAAAATATACCTTGTTTATTCTAGTTTTGTGATGTGTTGGTTTGCAGAAAATAATTCACAGAGATAGAGCCTTTCAATAGAGAGCTTCAATAGAGAGCCTTTTAGCTAGAGTAGTATCCTTTGTACAATCTGCAAATACCGAGAAAATCTGACGTGACAGGACTTAGTCAAGATAATTTGAGTTCCTTATTGACCAGTTGAAGGAAAAAGTTAAATATATTTATTTAAAATCTTTGAAGCATTTTTTAATGCCCTTAAGAGTTAAGAAATACTATTAAAGTTCAAAATTCATTTTTTATGTCCATTGCCTATTGTGAAGAAGAAATAAAAAAGAAGTTTAAATTGTAAAAGTATTTAAATTAATTATTTTTAAAAAAAAAAAGTTCTCAGAAAATTTTAAAAAACCCAAAAGTGGGCTAAATAATGGGTTTTTTTTTAAATGGGTTTTTTCAAAAAAACCCATTGGGTCCAACCCAATTGGGTCCAATCCGGCCAACCCTGGCGGGGATGAATTTCACCCTGTTGCCAGAAACAGTTAATTACCTTATGTACTACAATTTTCAATCAAAACGGTGTTATACAAAATCTGCTACCAATGCTTTTTCATTCGTTAAAAAGTCATGTGACTAGCAAGCTACAAAAGTGATAAGGTACACTGATCAAGTAACAAAGTACAAAACAAATATGAAATATGCCTTCCGTGTCTGCATCGAGGGTGATAAAATGTATGTCCGCAAACACATTCTTTGTCAAACAATCACAATGAAAATCAACAAAAAGAACAAAGGACAAATAATCACTCTAACTGAACCATATTTACATTGTACAAGGAACACAATTGGTGTACGAGAAAATGATTTTCTATGAAGATAAAACAGTAGTGTAATGTCATGATATATACAGTATTTATAGATGCATACACAGTCTGCAACAACACAGCATACCTTTTGGCAATTATCAGTATTTTAAAATTGAACGCTGCAAAAAGTTTTTGCATGTTTTTGCATAAAGTCAATGTTTGAATATATGTCAAAACTAAAAACTTAACACTATTGAATCAACTATTTCCCTCAAAATATTTTTTTTTTTAAAAGCATATAAATAAGTCATGGAAATATTACATAACTATACTGAGCAAATAGAAAACAATTGCACTGATAAAAAAAGTGATGTAATAAAAACAAAATCAAATACAGAAGTAAAAAAGTTTCCAGATCTCTAGAAGTAAAGATGCCAGAAAAACATTAATAGTGTGGTTTTAAATTCTTTCCATAAACTAGAATTAATGGTACAATGAATATTAATTAGAGGATTGAAAATTCTGTCTTGCATATATAAATTTAGTTTTTATGAGAAAAGTATCAAATAATACTTGATGCAGAAGGACAATCAAAATTTTAGTTTCCAGTATTCAACAAATTTAGTGTTTCTATGTGGGCTACATAAAAAAAAAGAGAGAAAAAGCATTAGAACTTAAACATTAATAATTTCTGAATGCAATATTTTGCTAGAAAATTTCCAATTTTTACGGGGGGGAAATAAATTTCATGTTAAAAAAATTCCTACCTGAAATTTTCAGATTTTCCTGACCATTCCCATATCTAATTCTGAATTCTCATATACCGTTACATTTGATTTATAATTTTATCAAAATAAATGACTAAATAAAAAACAACTTCAACAGAGTTTTATAAGAATAAGAATTGTTGCTAAGAGCGAATAATTAGAACTTCAGATGCTATTTCGAGCACTTGAGAAACATTTAAGGATTTTTAAGCATAAGAAACTAATTAATGCCCATTATCACACACACAGCTCCTAAAACTTTGCTAGCAGTTGCATTAGTTCAGTGTTCCATACAAGACACTTTTTTTACCATAATAATTTAAATTACTGTTTGATTTGCAAATTATTTTAATTTGAGTTTGTGTGTTGATAGGACAAACTCAAAATAAAATAATGTGCTAATCAAATAATAAATTAAAAAGTTATGTCAAAAAATGTCATGTTACGAACTCTACATGAATGTCCAAATTACTGTGAAATGACCCAATAATCATTGCTCCAATAAAAAATTACAAAATACAGGTTATTTTAATAAATATAACATTTGTAGAATCAATTTCAAATTAAAAATCATTTTAAAACAAAGTTTATTTTTACAATACTAATATTTCACAAAAATACAAATCACCTTTGAAAGAAGTTTTAAATAATTTCAATCATCAAACACATAATTCAACTTCTAAAGTTCCCTTAAAATTATCTCGTTTCCAGTTGCAGATCATCAATAAATAATTTTAAAATCAAAATTTCTTACTCATTTAGAAAAGTAAGCACTTAAATTACCAAGTACTTAAAAATATTAAATAGCAGGCTCCATTTTTCTGAAAGCTAAGCATTCATAGTTAATAACTTATGATTTTGTTTTGAACATAAATGTACAACACAACCGACAACCCCATAGACAATATTCCACCAACACACAAAGACTTTTAGTCTGAGACTTTTGTGAACAAATAATACTTTCACGACCAAAATAATTAAAAGTATTTCTAAAGCATTATTAAAAGTATTTCTTCAAAACTAAATAAATGCACAGCAAAGCTCATTTGAGCATATAAACTTTACAGCATTTAAGTTAAAAAAATAAAAAAAAGAAATCAAAATTACTTTTCGCTTTTAACAATTCCAATTCAATGAATTCAACTGAATAGAATGACAGGTTTAGAAATGCAAATTTTCTTCCAATGTAAGAATACTCGTCACAAGAATAATCCTATTACTGGTCTTACAAAAATTTGACTTTTCAATTGTTTGAATAAAAAAATTCAGAAGAGAATTTAAGACAAGAAAAATGTGTGATGCAAAATCAATATAGGTCTGGCAAAAAAAAAAAAAGTCTAAAAGCCAAGGACGGATCCAGAGAGTTTTCAAGGAGGGGTTGATTTTTTAGCTGACCTCTTATTTAAATATCTGACTTATATGTATGCTTCGGGGGGGGGGGGGGGGATACCACAGCATTTTTATCTAAAACAATTAAAATATAGAAATTTAGGCAAAGGAGGTCTCAAAATTATTTTTCTTTTTTCGTTGAAAGAGGTATCCTAAAATTACATTTTGCAACTTCAATTTTGCGATAATTCCAAGCGATTGTTTTGAAACCCCTCCCCTTGATTTTCGAAGGTCCTCTAAAATTGCACTTTTTGTAATTTCGGTTTCAAAAAATTAACAGAGCATAGTCACTAAACCCATTCTTTCCCCTAACACTGAATACTCTAGATGTCTACAATTGCATCTTTATGACTTAAATTTTGCAAAATGAACGGGGGAAAGCTTTGAAAAGTTTCTAACATCGCCAAAGATCTCCTAAAACTGCAATTTTTAAATGTTTCCCCGAAGGAAGTTTCAAACCCAATTCCTTTTCTTAACGAAATCAAAAAGGGCCAACACTAGCATTTTAGGACTTCAATTCAGAAAAATTACTGGTGTAGGATCCTTCAAGGAAGTGGCGATTGCCCCCATCACCCCTCTCTTGTATTTGTCCTTGCTAAAAGCATAGCTTTCTGAATATATGCGTATACACATATAATTTAAAGCAGTAGGGCCAATCCATGAAAAAGTCAACCCTTTGTCCCGTACATAATGGTTCACATATGTTGTTAAAAAGTAATAACTTCAAAGAGTAATGATAAGTTTTTGGTTAAGATATCACACCTAAGTTTGTAATTTGTTATGCAGAAGAAATCTGTTCATTAATATTTTAAAGTGTTATTTTTTATGAAATATATGAGGAGTCATATGCAGGTAAAAATGACCGTTTTCCGGGGAATGGCTCAAAAATGGCCGAATTGTTGATTGCAAGGCCATTCATTAATTACGTAAGAGTTCCAAAGGGGAGGGGGATTGAAAAAAAACACTCTACATACCCTTACTTTGGTGGGTGTGGGGGTGTGGGGGAGTAAAACCCATTCTTACAAAATATTTTGCAAGTCGATATTTTATATAGGAAACTTATAGTCAAGTGGTTTGGCAGGGATCATATTTAATTGGGTCTAAAAGCTAAAAAGAAAGTAGGATGAGCTGTTTTTTACTTGTTTTACAATGAATGAATAGTGTAAAATCTGATAAAAGAATCACACTATTGTATGCCATGTTGTATTTTAATTAGCACCACATCATATACAAAAGAAAATTTAAAAAAAAAAAAAACATTCAGTCTAGATTCTAACTTTATAGTAAATATTTCTTTACACGAAAAAGTTTTTAAAAATAATTTACTAATAGTGAATTTAATAATGATTCCAGTGAAGTAAGATTCATTATTTTGAAAAACAAAATGGAATTCTATGTTCAAGTAGGGGAGAGGGGTTTAAAAATCATACGTACCCTTACATGGGGAGGGGGGGGGGGGTCAAAAATTGCCAAAATCATCCTTATGTAATTAATGAATGACCCAGTAGTAGTTTGCAGGGTCGTTTTTGACAGATCACGTTAGCGCTCAAGTTGGTTAAATGTAGTTTAATTAAAACTTTCTTCATATTTGCAAGAAATAAGCTAAATAGGCAATACACCCACATGTAATTTTCTTTGATCGTTCTAAGTTTTTCTGGATGCTAGCTCTCAGTAATTTAAAAACCATATGGGAGCTCAGGAGCTTTATACATTTGGCAACCACTGATTTAAAGCATATTACTTTATTTTTTAAACATACCACATATCAATAAAATAAAAGTAAAGGTAAAATATCAACTCTTTATTGCAAGGGTTGTAAGCAGGGACTGATTTACAGCAGGGCATTCGGGGCCCGGGCCACCAAAGGAAAGGGGGCACCAAATTTCTGTCATCAATTTGTTTTAGGGATCAGTGTTCGGGGCCTCTAACTAAAGGAAACAAAAAAAAAAAAATTTGTCATTTAACACTTTTTTTAATTAAAGGAAAGCATATTAGCCAATGGTTGTGTTAATTAAATGAAAGCATATTAGCCAATTGTTGTGGAGAACGATCATTTTCGCTATTGAAGAGAATTAAGTGTCCTTTGCGTACTCTCATTTCTGATGGTAAATTATCTTTATTAGCTCTGTTATCAATAGAAGGAAGTTTGACCTAAACCTTGATTATGAGGATATTATAGATGAATTTACTACAAGAAAACAAAGGAGAAAATATGTCAAGAATCATTGATACGCAGAAAAGCACATTATGATTTACCTTTACCATTTGTATCATAGTTTTTCCATCTACGACCGTAAAAAAATTTCTAACATGAAAACCATAAAATTATTTTAAATTTACATTAAATAATTTCTTTGCAAAACATCTTAATTAATAACTTTTTCGTATGAAATCGATATTTTAAAGTTTTCTTTCTATCAAAATAATATCCAACACTTACTTTTATATTTTTTGTGCGTGGGGAGGGGGGGGGGGGGGCAGGGGGCACCATATCTGTTAGTGCCCGGGTATGTAAATCGGTCCCTGGTTGTAAGTTTTCACTTAAAAAACTTTTCCGATTTACAAACTTGATTCAATTAAGTCTCTAGAAATTTGTTGCTAAGGAATTCTACTGAAAACAGTTCAGTACAAATACACCGAAACTTATGTGCGTTTCGGATCTAATGTAATCCTTTAAAATGTTGCAAAATATGATGCTTAATAGAAACCCTTGAGATTCAGAGACTTCAATTAGCATTGCTGAAAACTTAATATAAACTACCAAAGATTTCATTAAAAATAAACAACCAATTTTTAAACAAAGCTTAGACAGCTGGTGAAGATGTTCATTCATTTTTAATTATTATATTTTGGCAAAAGTTTTATCACATTTCAACCATCGATTTTCTAGCCCCATTTAATTATTATTTCAAAGTTGTAATTTATTTTTCAAAATAACAAAAATTACACGTATCACTTTCATTTATAAGGCAAAATATATCTAAATTTTGTAAAGTAGTTTTACATCCAATTTCATTAAAATCAGTGATGCAACTGAAAAAAAATGTTTAGGAGAACTCCTCTTTATAGAACAGATGCAATGGTTGAAAGATTTTAAATAGTTCTTAGTTTAAAAGTAGACATTTATTTATTATTATTTTTGAAAATGGTAGATGGAAACCAATTTACATTTAATTAGCAGGTACTTTTCCTTGATAGATATGTCAATTGGCTTGACGCCTCGTTTATATTTTACCTTGCCAAAAATTGAACTTTTAAGTTGCTATCGATATTGACTATTTTTCTAATTTTAATTTAATGACATTTTTAGTACCTATTCAAGACTCGATATAATTATTAGGTGTATTATTTTACATTTTAATGAAACTTCTAATGTTGTTTTATTTCTATGGCAAACTTTTTCATGTTTTACAGCATAATTTAATAATTGATGGATTTTTTTTTCATTTTGAAGAGGTTTTTTGGAAAAAGTTTTGGGGGGTTTTAAAGGGCTTGTTTGATTTTAAAAACCATCAAAACAGAAAATAGACAACAATATAGCAAAAAAGTAGCTTCTAGGTAACTTAAACATGGCAGCAGTTAATTGAAAAATTTAAAAAAGATTAAAAATGCACAACTTTTTTGAGAGAAAATTACCAGTTAGCATATTATACAATAAGAACTCATTAAAATTACATTTTACTAGGGAAAACATGGAATCAAAGCAAAAGGTAACACATAAATAACACAAAAACATATTTCCTTCAAGAGGAACAAGAAAATTTAAATAACCTAACAGCAAAGAAACAGTACATAACCAAACAATAAGTGTTCAATTCATTTTTAACATTTCCTTTGAGCATCAACACTTGCCTCTCAATATATCTACAAATGAGCAGGGGTTGGGGGGCAAAAAATTACCGTAAAATAACAAATATATTATTCTCCTCACAAAACAATGAAGACACGAATGTAATATAAACTCTTAATTTACGTATATACAATTATTGTACAAATATGGCGATGTTACCGCTAGCACTGACTTGTTTCATGTTCAAGCAGAACAGGCGTGATTTGGAATTTTTAAAGTTATTTACACTTCTTGGTTTATAAACTTTCTATTCTAACAATTCTGATTTCAGTTCTTTTATCAAAAAATGAATAGTTACAATGAAAATTTGATGGCCATAAAATCATTTTGATTAATATTTTCAGAAGTATAAATTAATGAGCTGTGTGAGAAATTTGATGCTTGACCCATTTGTACAACGGAGACATTTTTATGCACATATTTGCAATTCATTTCTGGGATTTAAGACTTTGATTTTTAATATTGATGTATTTGGTCGTATAGAACAATTACATAATACGATATGAAGTATTTACTTTAAAAAAAATATCTTGTACTTGAAAAATAATGATTTGCATGCGTTGTGCAACACGTATAAATCATTATTTTACACTTACAAAAATTGTTTTAGAAAGTTAGATCCTTTATATTATGATACGCAACGGTTTCTTAAGTTCCAATATATCAATATTAAAAGCCAAAATTTAAATTCCGAAAATAAAGTGCAAATATATGCGCAAAAATGTAAAACCCACGTAAATGGATCGAGCAATGACGCAATAGTGGATCCAAAATGCAACTTTCAGAATAAATACATTAGTTCATAACACAGCAGAAACATATTGAGATTGAAAACTAATGACCAATTTCTAGAACTCAACGTCATCAAATATGTTAAACCAAAATACAACATAAGTCCACGACTGCGAGCTAAATAGTGTTTGATTTGATTCAATATTAAATTACACATAGTCAATGTGCCCATTAGGACTGGAAAATGCAACAATATAGAATAAAAGAAAATTTAGGGGAAGGTAGAAACAAAAAAAAACACGATGCTCGTACAATTCTTTAATTGAATAAATAAAACCTCACGTTCGGAATGGGGACAGTTCGAGATAATTCCAGATAAGGGTGTTATAAGTCACTGATGATAAGAAATATTATTACACCCTATTTGATTTTAAGTTTAGAATTACAAAGCAACGTTCAAAGAGCGAAACATGATCCGGTCCTAATGCCAGCCACGATCTACTTGAACATGACGAGAACTGCAATGCCTTCTAACTGTATTTTTGGTTGATGACTCTGATTCTCTTCCCGTTCGTCTCCGATTCGAAATCGTGGAGCTTCGTGTCGCTCGAGTGGGACATTTTCGATTGGACCTCCTTCGGCAGCTCCTCGTCGGCGGCGTAGATCTGCTGCCGCTCCAGGTGCAGCTCCGAGCCGTCGTCGAATTCTATCACATACAGCTCGATGGCCTGAGATCCCTTGAAGATGCCGTTGTATATCTTGTCGTCCGTCCATTTCACCTTGACCTTCTCGTTTATCTGGGGCGGTCCCTGCAAGCTCACGTTCCTGCTGACTATGTCCTCGGGCAGGGTGTTGGAGGAGTGGGAGTTGTCCTCGAAGGTGATGGAGTAGTAGTCCTTGCGGTATTTCTTCGTCACGTTCGCCCAGTAGTATCTCTTGTTCCGGTGCTTGGCGATGACTTTCTCCCCGATCATCACGTTCGTGAGCTCCCTCTTGGCGGGCTTGCGTCTGGCCGCGGCGTGCTTCGTGCAGATCATGCGGATCGGCTCCGGCCAGTTATTGGCCTCGAAGATGACCCCGGCCATGAACCCGCAGGTCACGTGATAGGGCAGATAGCACCTGCCGGACTGGCACTGGACGCAGACCCCCCTCGCCTCCTTGCGGGCGGACTTCAGGCAGTACTTGCACTTCAGGGTCAGCCGCTTGGCGTCGATCTTCGAGACGTTCACCGGGAACTTGGTGAAGGTGTTCTCGAAGTAAGTGTCCGGTATCAGGATGGCGCACACGACGTGGGCCCACCGGCCGTCCGAAGTGGGCTTCAGTGCGCCGCCCCTCATCACGCACAGGCAGCACTTTGCCTCGTGCGCCCGCTTCAGGCACCTCGTGCAGTTCCACGGCCCGATCGGGAGCATGCTGATGCCGTAGCAGGTGGCATGCACGCAGACCTTGCAGGTGGAGCAGGTCAAGAGCGGCGCCGTTCCGTCGGGTCTGAGGAGCGAGCTCGTGTCCAACAAACACTCGCTGTTCAAGATGTTTCCGTAGTAGAAAGCCGGCATTTTCACTGTGCTGAAAGAAGGCACGTCGCTGGGCTCCTTGGGGAAAGTCTTGTTATTGTACATGGGGGTGAAGATGACGCATATAGCACAATGTGGTGGGATGCTGGCTAACTTTTCATTGAAATCACATTCCGCCCGAAAGTTCGGCGGTTTTTGTTGCCACACGTCTTCCAGGGGCTTTGCCCAGCTGTCGGGAGAACTGTCCGCTCTCTTGACTTTTACGTTGGGCGAAGTCTGTGCTGCAACGGGAACGTTATCTTTGGGAAGGGAGTCTAAAGACCTTCTCGGGGACCTGGGAGACCTCCTGTGAACAGGTTCCGGCTTGGGATTTTCCGGCTGCACGTCCGGGAGAATGTGGCTGTCCGGCGAAACGCATCGGACGGGCTTTACGTCGGTGACAGAAATAGAAACGGGAATCACTTCCTGGTATTTTTCAGGAGGAGTTGACGTAGGAACAATGCTGTTCTGTTTAACAGCTTTAGGAGATAGCACGGGGATGGGTTTCATCTTTTTACAAGTCGGAACCGAAGTGGGATTCTCATCCCGCTCATCGAGAGGGTGTACCGAGACGTCCCTCTGTTCCACATTCTTATGGGTTGGAGGAATGACCCTCGCTTCTTCTTTTTTCGGGGCTAACAATTTGATTTTCAAAACGTTATTCGTTCCGGGCTCGCACTTCCAAGTCTGGTTGTAAAGTTTGCTTGATTTACAGCTTTTCGGATGCGAGTTGTCTTTCAAATTTCTTTTCAAAGATGCTTCGGTATTGTTCCCATTCTGCACTGATTGCGGAGAGGGCGGTCGGAGCTGATCGGGAGGGTTATTCAAACACACGAATGTCATTGTCCCACTGTTGATAGCTTCCTTCAAGAGAGGATAATCTTCGAAAATCCCTTTCGGCTCGAGATTTTCACACTTGAGTGGCTCAATGTCCGAGGTTATCACGTCTTCGAACCCTTCATCCAGGGCACTTTTCCTTTTTCCTTCGCCCGGATCCCAAAATGGCGTGAGCCGAGGAGGACTGTCGACCACTTCCGGGACGGGATCGGCGTCGACATCGGGATCGGTTTCGACGGACATCTCCAGGTCACCTTCCACGAGCTTTCCCCCATCGTCTTTCCGAGACTCCTCCGCCGCCTCGTCTTCGGGCTCCACACAATCCTCCGGCTCTTCGTCTCTCTTCGGCTTCTTCCGCTGATGTTTCTGCGAGATGACCTCGTGGACGTCGTACAGTTCGGTTTCTTCGTCGTCGCTCTTCAGGGGATACATTTTATGCGACGACTTAGCCTTCCTTTCCAACTTCTCCGGCTTGGATATCGGATGCCTCTTCAGTTTGTGCGCCTGCTTCTTCTTCTTCTCCTCTCTCTGATGTGCGATGGCGAGTTCCAGCTTCCTGGGCGGCGGGGCGGCATACTGCCGCGTCGGATCTTCCGGATGCGACCCCACGTCCTTCCCCAGCTTCCATATCTCGTATTTCTCCGGCTGAAACTTGCGCACGAACACGTCCATGCATATTTTCACGCAGTCGTTCCGGCAAGTGCAAGACAGGGCCCTCTTCCCGTACTCCACCCAGCGCTCGAGTGCGAAATTCGTCGATTCGGCGCAGTTGAATCCGTGATTGAAACCCGAATGATACGCATAGGGAAACGTGATCATGAATTCCCCCGGCTCTTGAGTGATCTTACTGAAGGGTATGGAATACTGCTTCAGAATGTGGGGGGAAATCATGGTGGTCTTGTGCCTCAGAAACGCGGGACAGATTTGCGCGTTTGCGTGGAAGAAGCCACTTGCCAGACGCTCCAGACGCCTGCCATGCTCTGGGGGAACAACATACCAAGACTTCGGCGCACCAAAGTGAAGATAGTTGATGCTGTACAGATCCATGTCTTCCGTGTGCCATGCGAACGTGGTCTTCCACATGCCGAAGTACAAATATGCGGTGTTGACGCCGTCTATTTGGATATCGTAGTCTTCTTTTATCATATCCAGTATGGTATTCAGATGCTGGATATTAAACTCATCCACACCCTTATCGTAGATGGAACCGGAGACGTCGGCTCCGTAAATCGGAGAATTGTAGGTTAAGTTTTTCCAATACTTCCTCTCCAAGTCTTCGTAGTCGAAATGATTAGGGGTTTTGAACTTCGAACTTTCGGCCAACTGCTTGAATTCTTTGACGTGCATGGCTTTCTTTTGGATATTGAGTACTTGATACAGACCTTGGCTCCCGGTTATAACCTGGCTGATGGGCGACGGTATGACGAGATCGATGTCGTCGTACCCGGATTTACGAGGGCACCAGCCTTCTGGAGGAATGATCTTGGCCAACCCCGCCTTGTGCGCTCCTTTCGATTCTATGGTCGCGATATACTTTGAAAAATCTTTGAATTCCTCCATAGACGGCCGGAACACTTGGATACGGGGGGCAGAGCTCGAAGCTGAAGAGATGGACATTTTTCCTCCTTTAGAAATCAATTATCTGCAAGAAAAAAAAATAAGCAAGCTTAATATCATGAGCTGAACAATAAGTTAAGAAGCTCATTTAGGGCAGTTAAAAACCGCAAAATACATGGTTCATACTCAATTCTAATGAAAAAATTCCATGACGTTTCCAAGAATTTTTAATGACTTCATAAAAATTTTAATGACCTTGTTAAACGAAGAGAATGGTACTATTTACCGTCAAACTTGCCAATTTTCGGAGCAAAACTTTTACATGAATGCCACTATCTCATCGAAGCACTTACTTGACTGAAAAAATATCAGTGCACACTGCAGAATCTAATAAACTATTCTTATTTGTCTTTATCATATAAACTTAAGTGAAAATATACTGTGATGCTTAAATGTCTAATAATTATTTAATAAATAGGGCAAAATAGTAATGAATGGGACAAAAGTTAAATGAGTTATTACCAAGTTTTTGATCGTAAATTTACTTTAAAATAAAAAATATTGCCATTTGGTGTCAGCAGTGCTTCTAATCATCCATGTAACTTGACAGTATTTTCATTTATTGAAGTAATGTCCTGTTTGTCAGTAATTTCATGTTTCTAAACAAGATATTGCAGCTGGCCACTTGGATCAATTTTGCGAGCTGCACGTTGAGCACCACTGTTTGATTATTAGAATTTCCCTATTTGTATGTTCTATCGCCTGACTAAAGTCTTCATTTTCTACAGCTTTCAACAAATTAAGATTAACTCTGACAATTACAAGTGTGGTTAAAATTAAATTGGATGTAATTACATTACACTTTTTGAGTGGGCGTGGTAAAATCAAGAACATGCTAAGCCCACTACTACAGAATATAACATATAAGAAGTTCTAAAAATAATGGTGAATTCAAAATTAAGTATGTCCTTGCAGTAAAATCACATTACAAAAAAAGGTGGGCGAGTGTTACAGAAGGGGATACAATAGGATTCCTAAACTCATATTTGTTTTCGAGTATTAGTAGCTTTTACATGCAATACAGTTAAATCACTCAAAATTTTAATACTCTACTGTTCTTTACTACTGTCCAAGACATTTTCCCATGACTTTAAATAAATTTCCATGAGTTTTAATGAAAAAAATTAATTTTTCATGACTTTTCCAGGTCTGAAATTTGTTTATTTTTTTTCCATGACTTTCCAGGATTTCCATGACCCGTACAAACCCTGAAAATATCATTTTAATTTCCATGAAAAATGTCCAGTAACTACGATACCCCAAACCCCAGAGTCTTTGGGACCGCAACCTTTACAGATTTAAGGTCCTCACTAAAACATTGCTATAAATATACTGTGTGATACTTGGCATGTTTCCCCAAAATTATGTTTGGGAATCGTCACATATATTTCAGAAAGTCAGGATTATTTCTTGATTTATTAATTCTAATTTTATGTCTGTTCCAGCTTTTTCTAAAGTGCGATTAAATCCTGAAGAAATAAGAAATTTCTTCATACTAATTCCTTGCTGAATGTATACAAAAATGTCCAAAAAGTGAGAAAACAGAAAAATTGGCATATGTTGGCGATTGCACAGCCACCCCCTTGGTTTACTTTGGCTATAGTTTTTTTTTAAAAAATAGGGAACAGATAGGTTATTATTTAGTAGGCCAAAAATATAAAATGGTACACAAAAGTCAAAGAATAAATACGAAAACATACCGAACAAAAAATATCAATCTCAAAATAGCCTTGACGGAAACTTTCATACTTCAAAGATACAGTCGTTAAATCAATGAATGCCTAACGAGCATCTACATGGGTTGTTTTTGTACAGGTTTGGTCTGAATAATGAATCTAATTCAACACAGGTGTTCAACAATCAGAGTGGTAAATGTTATGTTTTATATAAACATTGAGTTCTCAACAGTAAAATTTTTCACAGCTAAGCAGTTTCTGAAACTTTTGTTTTTTCTGTTTTGAGCGCACTTTCAAAGTATTAGGATACAAATTCAACAGTAGTACAGCCCCAAGGATGACAGAGGTAGCAGAAGTGGACTGGCACAAATAAAAATCAATGTCTCTGTAAAGGCTGTAAAATCACTAGAAGAACAGTTATAAGCATTTTTAAGCCAAACGGAACATCATTCTCAGGTCGGACAATTATCATTTGCGCAATCTCATTCTTAATTAACATGAATAAAACCATTTAGAAGGTTGCCACTTTCTTTTCTTGACTGTGACTAAAAATTTTTTTTCCTTTTGATTATTATTTGGCGATTTATCTTTCTTTTTACTTTCTTCTATATCTAATATATAGAAGAAAGTATTGGATTCGTGCAAATTTTCGAATTTCGAATTTTGACGGATTCGAACGTGTTGAGGTGTGCTGAGTCCATTTCGACCATTTTTGGAAAATGTCTGTCTGTCTGTGTGTGTGTGTGTATGTGTGTGTGTGTGTGTGTGTATGTGTGTCACGTCTGTGTGTGACCAGTTTTTTGTGGCCGCTCTACAACAAAAACTACCGCATGAAATCGAACGAAATTTAGTACACATATGTGCCCCTATGTGAACTTGTGCCCATTGGTTTTTGGCGCGAATTCCTCCAAGGGGGGTGGAGCAATGGGACGTTTTTCGAGTTACGCGTGCTTGCTATTCCTCAGGAAGTAACTGGCGGAATCAGACAAAATTTGGTCCATATGTTGGTATTAACAGGAACAGGTGCTGATTCAATTTTGGTGTCAATAACTCAAACGGGGGTTGAGCTATAGAACGTTTTTTGTCGTCAATTGTGACTGCTGTATCTCAAGAAATAATGAACGGAATGAAAGAAAAATTTATCGGCAAGTAGCCCTTAGTGGGTATAAGAACTGATTTTATTTTGGTGTCAACAGCTAAAAAGGGGGCAGCGCAATCGCCCGTTCTTTTTTTCCATTGTGAGTGCCCTATCTCAAGAAGTAATGCTACGTTCTGGTTGAAATTTGGAATATATGTGAATCCATATGTAAACAGGCTTTGGTTCAATTTTGACGCCGATCGCTCCAAGAGGTGTTGATTTTTTTTTTTTTGCGAATAAAAATATTTTTATTAATGCAACAATAAGAAAGATAAATCGTAATAGATTGTCGTCTGCGTATTTCTCGTGATTTTAATTGAATGGAAATGATCGGAAATATTATCTCAATGATTTAAAAATTTTAACTGTTGCCATCTTATGTTTGTTAACAAATAAAATATTTGTAATTAATTCAAGCAAGGCTTTTAAAATAACTTTCAATTTTCGCTCTTTGCTTTGCTTTTAAAATAATTCAGACATTGGGATGGTCGTCAAGTTTTTGCATGTGTAATTTTGTTTTTGTTGGGAATATTGCTTCCTCGTCAAGCATGGGGAGGGATCAGAAAAAAAAAGAAAAATATAGAAGAAAGTTTCGTGATGGCCACAACATACTAGTTTTTTTCATACTGCCAGCAGAAGATAATCAAAGATTTTAGTTGTATTTATGGAGGGTTATGTTTAATTTATTCGGGAATTTTTGATTTGCCGTTTTCTTTCTTTTAAGAATGATTATTTTGACGCGAAATTTCACAGTATTTTTTAAAAATCTAATTGAAGCCTGATTGTTGAACATGCATCACTTAACATACCCTTTTTTTAGAGATAGACCATGCAAAGCCAGGCAACGCAGCTAGTTCTTAATAAAAATCGAGAGTAAAAAGTTTCTAACCCCACCCCCTGAAAAAGCATGGGTTATTCATCAAAAACCCAGGTGTGTTGGGCTTTTTCAAATCCTGAAAGAATTGTATTATGGGTTTCTTTGTTGCAAAAAACTTGCAAAGAAAACTGTTCCATATTTGTTCAGAAAAGTATTTTACGTAAATTTAATTGTTTTAGACTGCATAAAACTATACATTCTTTACTATCATAAAGATTTTCCTTGAACTTGGATACAGCAATCACATTTAATTTGTTAATGTATGAAACCAGAAAAAAAAAAGATAATAAAACAACAATACCTTGTAAATAAATCAGGAATTTAACATTCAGGTTTGTCCATGTATGCTCCAATCACACATTTCCATTTTCGGCAGCACAGAAATCGACAAAAACAGGTGTCTCAACACAATTCCTGAAGAAGAGGAATAATTTTAAGAACTAAAATTAAATACCATATAAAATAGTTTTTTTTTTAAAGAATAAGTGATTTTTTATTTGAAAGCTATCATACTAAAGAGGGTTTTTCCATTAAAAATACATCTTAAAAGAATGCATGCTCGTAACATGCTTTTTATTATTGTACTAGCTGCATTGCCCGGCTTTGCACTGTCTACCTCGAAAATAAAAGTTATGTCAAGTGACGCATGTTTAACAAACCCGGCTTCAATTAGAGGAAAAAAAAATGTAAAATTTCCCGTCCAAACAATCATTCTTAAAGAAAGAAAACGTGAAATCAAAAATTCCCGAACAAATTAAAATTTTCCTGATTATCTTCTGCAGGAAGTACAAAAACAGAAAAAAAAAAGAAAGATAAATCACCAAATAATAATCACTGAGAAATTTTTACCTCAAAAAAAAAAAAAAAAAAAAAAAAAAAAAATTTATTTCCTTGCAGACGAGAAAAAAAAGTGGCAACCTTCTGAAACTTTATTCACGATAATTTAAAATGAGATCGCGCCAACGATAACTTTCCGATTTAAAATTTCTGTTCCATTAGGCTTAGCAGTGCTTTTTAGTTTTTTTCCAGGTGATTTTACAGCCTTTTTTTTTTCCTCTTGGAATTCGAAGTAAATGAGTGAACTCTATGGGTGTTTTTTGCACGCTTTCGAATGGGGCGCCAAAATCAAACTGATGGGATAATTATTTTGGGTAGAAAGAGCCATTTAGCGCCCTTTTCGGGTTCTAAAATTAAAATTCGAACGGCTCGGTTCTTTTTTGACGTTCGAAAACCCCCTTACGTTCTTTCTCGGGTGCCAAAGAACATCCCTGCCAAATTTGATCCAGATACGACGTAAACTGGATTAGCATAGGGAACATACACACATACATATATATTCTGTTTTATTTATATGGATTTTAATTTCTCAATTAAATGGCTAGTTGAGCCAAACTAAAGTTGCAAATTAGTACAATTTAACAATTTATACATTGTACAGGACTTAAAAAAATAGCATCAAAAAGGCATTGCAAATAGCGTCAACTTAAAATCTATTCCCTCCTTCTTTATAACCATGACAAGTCTCTCTCTCTCTATATATATATTGAAAAAGAGACTAAGATTTTAAATTCAAATTTTTGGGTCTGGATGGGGTATGGCCTTCCTGTTTTATCATTATTATTTTGTAACAATTATTAACATATTACTCAGTGGAAACAATCAATACTCAAAAAAAAAAAAAAAAAAGAGTGACAATGCCAGAAATTTCTTAATTTTTTTAAAGAAATAAAAACCAATAAGTGCGTTTTTTCTCTTCTTAATCCTTTTCTGCAAGCAAAGCAATTACTTTTCTTTCTAGTTTGCTACAAAAAATAGGGAATCAATACACAAGTTGGCTTAGATACATACGGTAATTTATCAAACACACATTAAACGAATGCTTAAAAATCTTACCTAAGGTCTAGCTTGAAATTATATTGAAAAGCATCGAATCACTTCCATCTCTTCAACTATGTAGAGGCATTTCATTTGCAATGCTCTAAAATAAAAATAAAAATAAATGAACATTAAATGAAGTATTTTATGCATAACAAAGTTTCTCTCTCACCTTGCAGGTTCGGCATTTAACTATTCAGGAGCTTTATTACCCAACACAGCACTCAAGTACACTGTACAGTAAAAAGCAACACATGTTCAGTGGGTTGATAAAAGACTAGATGACAAGACTGAAGGGAATCTGGACTTTAAGACCGGTGTTAGAAATAAGAGGTGGTTAGTTGCCTCTTGCGATCAAAATTTTTGATTGGATCCCTAGAAGCTAAATATGACTAAACTTTTTGATCTCATTGGAGCATTTCTTTCTTGATTCATAATAATTGAGAAGGATAAATTTGTAGCAGTAATTTTGAAATGCAATCAATTTTATTTTTAAAACATAATTTTACTTACAAACAAACATGCTATCAGCAGTATGCTCAGTAGCAAACGTTCTAGCCAGTCTGCGACACTATTTTGGGCAGTTGAAAATAATCTGCATCATTACTATTAGTTTTAATTAGTTAGCCAGTTTTCCAACTGGCCAGTGGCCACTAGACCCGAAAAACTTAGTGGCCACCACTGTCCCAGAGTTTTAAAGTATTAAAGGGAGCACAGCAGCTTTCACTACTTTCATAAAAATAAATCGAACTCTACACACTATGAAAAACAATTATTCAATACATATTAATTTGAATATGGAAAATTTGAGTTGAAATAGGTTTTTAAATTATTTAAATTAGTAAATGAGAAGTTGTCAGGAAACTGCATTTTAGATGAAATATTTAGCTTATAGCAAAGCCTTCAAATCAATGAGGATCAAATACAACTGTGCAGATAATAAATTGCATTTTTCAAGGAAATAATTTAAAAAAAAAACATGGTTTATTGAACACTTTATTTTATCTTCAATAGTTTCTGTTGAGTTAAACATCCAATTCTGTTTTTGGAAGCTTAGGCAAGTAATATTCTCGTTTAGTTCCATCTTGCGAATGACCAAACATAGCGTCTATGCGAAAAATGATTATAAATAGATTTTTGAATTTGTTACATTCAAAGTTCTTAAAAAAATTGCAATTTAGATGAAATAGTCAGTTTTTAGCACATTAGTCTCTAAAGCAATGAAGATAAGATAATATCCTAAAGATAAAATTTTGCATTTTTAAAGACAATTAAGAATTATCCGAAAAAATGGCACATTTTGCATTATTTACAACAGTTTGCATTGGAATAAACATCCAATTCCGTTTTTGAAAACATTAGTCTTGCATACATTAGATCTTGGGAATGACCTAACATGGCGACACAGAAAATAAACAGTGTTTTGAGGATGCATTTACTATTTTGAAGACTTTAGTTTGTGCTAATTGAAAATATCCGATACATATCAAAACATCCGACATATATCAAAATATCAGATATTTTTGAAAATATTATGTTATTTTCGAACCGATGCAAACTGAATAGCACTTGCATTTAGATGTTTGAATGATGTATGACTATTCTAAGTAATGATTAAAAAAAAAAAAAACACTAAAGCAATGTATTGTTACTGCCAAAGTTAAACTTGGTAAAAGTAAAAATAGTTGCATTGCTCCGAAAATAAATAATTTCTTTTTTTTTACCGCTTTGGCAAAAAGTGGCAAAAAGGTATTTTTGCCGCGACATTTTTTTTCACCTATGGTAAAAACCTTCTGACCCTATTCTAAAATCAGCAATATGTTTCTTTTTGCAGTGATATCAGCAAGCTCAAAGAAAAATATAGGATTTTTCAAAGAAAAATATAAGACAAGTTAAAAAATAATTTTTTAATTTTTGATCTTCTCAAAATTTACACGTTGGTTTCTAATCCTTGACATTAATTTATTCAAGTCTTTTTCTGAAGAGAACTACAGGGTTCATACTCTATTTGGATGAAAAAATTCCACAACTTTTCCAAGACTTTTTCATGACTTCAATGAAAATTTTCATGACCTCATTACACGAAGAGAATAGCACTGTGCTAATTTTTGGAACTTGCTAATTTTTGGAAATGAGCTTTAGCTAAACATCACTTACCCGCAATAGAAAAAATATAAGTGTACACTTAAAAAACAGAACTATTCTTATTTTTCTTCATCATTTAAATTTAAGTAAAATAAAAATGCTGTGAAACAAAAATTATGATGCTTAAATGTCTAATATTTTTTTTTATAAACAGGCAGAATGATAATGAATAGGACAAAGGTTGAATGAGTCATCACTAAATTTCAATAAATGTGCTTTAAAAGTTGCTTTTCAGTGTCAAAAACCCAAGTTGTAGTTTTCAATCATCCACATAACTTGACAGTATTTTGCAGGGTTGGCCAAATTGGACCCAATGGGTTTTTTTTGAAAAAAACCATTTAAAAAAACCCATTATTTAGGCCACTTTTGGGTTTTTTAAAATTTTCCGAGAAGTTTTTTAAAAAATTAATTAATTTAAATACTTTTACAATTTCAACTTCTTTTTTATTTGTTCTTCACCACAGACAATGAACATGAAAAATGGATTTTGAGCTTTAATAGTATTTCTTAACTCTTAACGGCATTAAAAATATACTTCAAAGATTTTAAATAAATGTATTTAACTTTTTCTTTAACTGGTCAATAAATAACTCAAATTATCTTGACCAAGTCCTGTCACGTCTGATTTTCTCAATATTTGTAGATTGTACAGAAGAAACTAATCTAGTTAAAAGGCTTTCATGTAAATTATTTTCTGCTAACCAACACGTCACAAATCTCGAATAAACACAAAGTATATTTTTTAGAAATAAACAGATTTTTCAAACGGTCGACAGAAAACAGAACAGGTACAGTATTTTCATTATCTTATGAAAAAGTTTAATATCTCTTACTCTGTACACAGAAATAGAACAACGGGCAACATAAAATTCAAAGAAATGTCTTGATTAAGCTGGAATTCAGTAAAAAGGGATTTAAACTACTTGAGGTTCTACAGTAGTTTTGCATAACAAAATGAAATACAATAAAGTAAAATGCAAAAAAAAAAAAAAAATTTAGTAATTAAAAACGAAGAATAGATTTTAACACTCGAGAAGTAACTTTGCCTTAACTGTTGGTAATAATGAAAATTAAAAAAATCTAAAACTTCACCATTCTTGGGTTTTTTTGTCTTTTATACTTTTCTTCAGAAAACGCTGAATTTTAACTAGTTTTCCAGCTTTTTTTTTTTTACCCGAAGACAATTTTTGCACTTTGTCCATATACTTATGCTACAATATGCTACAAGTACCCCACATTTTCAATAAAAAAAGACAAAAAAACCCACATTTCTTTTAAAAAACCCAACTTTAGTTGGGTTTTTTTGGGTTTTATTTAAAAAAACCCTGGGTCCATGGGCTTTTTTAAAAAAACCCGGGGTTTTGCCAACCCTGGTATTTTGGTTCTTTAAAGTAAAGCCATAGTTTAGTTCTTTATGTTTCTAAACTAGAATTTTTTTGAAAAAACCATTCACTAATGAATCAATCTTCTGGTTCAAAAGTACTTCGTTTTGTTTACTTATTTGCACATTTTCAAATGCATATAAAGTAATAGATTCGGAAATTCCAGAACATGTTTGATTCCTGACATTGAATGTAGCAGTGGGTCGCATGGATAAGTTTTGTAGGCCGTATGTTGAGCACTACTGTTTCAGAGTATTAGAATTCCCCTTTTTTATGCATTCTATTGCCTGACTAAAGATCTTTACTTTCTAAAACCTTCTCAACAAATTAAGATAAACTCTGATAAATTTAAAATAATAAAATTCCTACGAGTGATGGAATGGAACTCGGATGCAATTGAATTGCTTTTTTTGAGTGGGCGGGGCATAACTAAGAATTTAAATTCGCTACGACAGAATATGAAACATAAGTGTTGAAAATAACAATAAATTCAAAATAAGTGATGCCCAAGCAGTAAAATCACATTGCAAAAAAAGGCAAGCAACCAAGGGCCCCATACAGGGGGGCAAGGGGGGGTTCGAGCCCCCCTAGAAATTAGAGCTTTCTTGCTTTTAGTACTTTTTTCTTTGCAAAAATGTAAAAATATTTCTTCTCCAGCCATTAATGAATAAGTTATTAAAAATGTCCAATTTTAACGACTCTAATCTGTCCTGAAATTGGTTTTCATGGGGAAAATATCCTTCTAAACCATGGTTGAAATATCTGAGCCTCCCCTTACAATTTTACATATGGGCGCCCATGCAAGCGACTGCAACAGAAGTGGATGCAATGAGATTTCAAAATTCAGATTTGATTTTGGGATCGTTCAATTTTCCACTTTTAATAGCTTTTATGTGCTATACTGTTAAATCACTCAAAATTTCTAATGCTCCCTCAGTTACTGTTACTTTCTCTTTGTCCAGGACATTTTTCCATAACTTGAAATAAATTTCCATGACTTTCAATGAAAATTTCAATTTTCCATGACTTTTCCAGGTTTGAAAAATTCCCTTATTTTTTCCCCATGACTTTCCAGGATTTCCATGACTCCTACGAACGCTGGAACTAATTTCTCGAGAATTTTGCATCAAAAATTTATTTAAAAAAAAGATTTAGAACAAATTTAATTTTTTTAAATTTGTTTGACTGGAAAAAAGAAAATATAGGACAAATATCACTTTAAAATATTATAGGACAAATATGACTTTTTCAATTTTTCAAAAATATAGGAATTATAGACGGCTGCGACCACTGCTTTTGTGCTTTTTTTGAAGCTAATCCTTGAAAGTTGAAAGTTAATCTAGGAAAACAGAAATGCTACTGCTCCATCTGTAGCCACCCTTTGAACTTTTCATCCCCAATGAAGATGAACAAGAAGCGCAAGCACAGCCCGCCCCTTCCTTTAATATTACCGTAAAATCCCGAAAGTAACCCCCCCTATTTTCAAAACAAAACTTGTTAATTTCAGAAGGGGGGGTTATAATCGAGATTTTTTTGAAAAATGAGCCAAAATAATTGTTTTTAGTAGAATTAATTTTAGAGTCAGAAAAGAAATAAGTAAATAAGAGTTAATATTAATGAAGAGTGAGAAATTAATTAATAAAAACCTGTCCTAATTTTCAAGTAGTAAAAAATTGCATGTGGGCGCCATCTTTTTCAAAAGAAAGGATTTTGTACCTTAGTTGGCGAAATCCCTATAATTTATCGCTTGAAAATTCATCATGTACTGAATGTAATAAGGTTACAGTAAAAGAAGCAAAATCTTAACGTTCTTGTTTCAGAATAAAAGCAAAAATCGCAATCACGGTCGCCAATTCGTTACGAAGATCGTAATTTCGAAAACTGAGCTTTGCAAAGTTCGCGAACGCAAACAGAGACAAATCTCTTATTTGATTTTGTGAAATATACATTTCTGATGATCATTAACTCGTTCAATTATTTTATTCTGCCTTTAAAAAAGGTTATTTTTAAGTTTCGCGCTACTTTTTAAGCAACGCATTTCCAAAATGGCGCCACGTTTTCAAAATGGCGTCGTGTTGAAGATTGTTCATTTTCACAAGTCAGAACAAAAACGCTCCTTCTAAAATAAATAAAAAGCAGTACAGTCAAATAAATTTCTGCTGTAATACTGTCAACAAAAAAAAAAAAAAAAAAAAAACAGGCGCCCTTGCATCAAAAGGAGTCTAAACATTTTGGAAGGAATAAACCGTGGAGACCATTTTTTTCTTTTTTGTTCAAATCATTCTGTTTTCTTTCTTTCTTTTTTTTTAGAAAAGAAAACCTGCACATGGGGGCGAAGGGGGGGGGGGGGAGAACTAAACCTCTGTAATTGCTTTTCAAGTAAAGCAGAAAATGTTATCCTTTTTTTAGAGGGAGTGGAAAATGAAGATGATCAGATTTTTTTTCAGGTGAAAAAGGGGGGGGGGGTATATTCAGGATTTTAAAATAATTTCACTTTCCACAAAAAAAGGGGGGGGGGGCTATAATCGATAGGGGGGTTACTTTCGGGATTTTACGGTATATGAAAGAGCTTACAAATAGTGAAAGACTATTCCTTTCTCATAAAGGTCAGGAAAAATTGGAAGATGCTGCAAACTCAATGATTAAAATACAATCCCCTATTACGGACTATTTTCAACCTAAACACCTGGATTCGCAACTAAATGTGTTAAAATGATCTAAAATGGTATGTATAATTGGTATTCTTTTCATAAAATATAGTTATTATACCTTTTAAAAGAGCCATCAAAACGATTTTTAGTTCCTTTTTATTTGATTTTTGATTTCTACGTCTTTCCTGCATTTTAAATTGTTTTTAACTCAGTCCTTTGCAGGGTTGTTTGGTTTAAACCACGTTGATTTAAACCAAATGGTTTTTTAAAAAAAAGTTTTTTTTTTGAAAATGTTTTTTTTTTTAATGAAAAACTAAATCATTATCCCCAAATTTAAAGATGAATTACATATTAATAAATTTGAAAATTCTTTTTTAGTTTTTCTTTTCTTTCTTAAACTAATGTAACTTTTCTTATTAGGTACATAAATATAAAGCGGACCTACTATGTGTTTCTAAAATTAGATACAGAAAAAATCCAAGTAGTTATAGTCTTTATCTATTCATTTATTTTTCTTTCATTTTCCTTGCATTTCAAAATAGCTCAAAAAGCATATATTAGCCATTACTTCATTTTACTACCTAATTTGCTTCATTACTAAGGATTTATAGAGATAAATCATGCATCATTTATGCAATCTGTTGTGTTATATAAATTTAAACTCTGTAGAATATTTAAATGACAAGAAAAAAAATCACACTTTTTGACATCCACTATAGACGATGCACACAGTCAGAACAAGAAATAAATAAATGTATAAAATTTTGAAAACAGAAAATATACGTCTAACTCTGTGCACTAATAACAAATTTCGCCTCAAATTTTTAACATTTTAAAGAACTTTTTTAATCCTAGCAATATAATAAAAGGATGATGTAAGAATGTTAGAAGAAGGAATTAACATTCTTTTGTAATAGTAAAATGTCTTTATTATTGAGGAGTGTCAAAAGAATATGTGGAACTGATGTGATATACCCCACCCTTGGCGACTTTTTCCTGTTGGCGCCAAGAAAGCGTCGCCAAGAAAACGATGTATGACGACATATGTCATACATCGTTCTTAGCGATGCTTTTTTAGCGCCAACAGGAAAAAATCAGATAAAAAAACATGATCAAAGCACTTCAGAACACAATATATATAAAAACAACATAAAAGCACAACAAAAAACATCATGAATATATGCTTCAAAAATGTACAGGTTTTTTGTAAACATATTAAAATACAATGGAATAAATTATTGTATTAATTACAAGTGGATATGAATGCATTAATTTTTTTTTCATCATTTCTCCGGAATACGAGCCCTCGGTCTCATAGTACTTTCGTAATGAGACCGAGGTCTCATTACGAAAGTACTATGAGACCTCTGGCTCGCCAGTTATCCCTCCGACTGTTAATATACATTACAGTCGGAGTATGGTCACAGTTTATTTTAGAGTATTCAACTTAAAAATACTTCAAATTAAAATCCCCCTAAGAGCGGAACATATGTGCACCTACCTCCACGGACACACGTGCGAAAAGAATTAGTTCACATCTGTACTTCCCAGGTATATTCTGCAGGGTTACTAGGGCTACCGGAAAAAGTTTTATCGCCAACGTTGGCGATTTTCGAAATGAGCTAAAAATTCTATCCTCGCCAAGGGGGGGGGGGGGGGTATATCACATCTGTACCGAATATGTTTATTAATTGGTAGAGACGTACCGAGTATCACTTTGGCAGAGTAGCCGAGTACCAAGTACTCGGCCGAATACCGAGTATTCGGTCTTTCACTACTCGGCCGAGTTACCGACACACATGTGATGAATTTTGAACTTAATGGAATAGTAGTATAGACCTCCTTCTCTATATAATAGTTTTTAAAACTAAATTCCTGGTGAAATTTAATTACGCATTATGTAAAAAATTTTGTTTATGTCAAAAATTTTACAAAAAAATTATTTGTAAAACTAAAAATAAATAAATCAAAGGTATGATTAATCAAGTTGGAATTAAAACAAATCATACCAATCTATTGTAGTTCTAGTCCGCCAAACATAAATAATTTTAAAAGCAAATAAAACAAATGTGCAGGAACACTGCAGACACGTGTTTCTGCATTACAAGGAACGTCTTTTTCAAATGTGAGCTAAAGAATGTAAAGACATTGGACAAAAAAAATCCGACTTTTGTTGGATGCCTTTAAATCCACGAGCTCACATTTTGTGCACTGAAAAAGGAATTCCTTGTAACGCCAAAACATGTGTCTGCAGTGTTCCTACACTGTGCTTTTAATGTTGTTTTATTTCCTTTTATTTTTTAAGCAAAGGTATTTTTATATTTCTTATAACTAATTTTTGTTTGTAGCAAAAATCCATTTTTAATATAAAAATTCCATATTTTTTATGCCTACCTTTTTGGTACAATTTTTAATAAATAAGTTTTATAAACTTTGGGGACATTAAAATAAAGATTTATGCCATTGAACCATTACAAACTTCATTATTCTCAAATTTTAAATCTGACTTGTAAATTTGAATTGTAAATGATATCAGAATATTATATATGCTTGCGCTTTTTTTATAAATTTTAATTGTTGTCTTCAACAATATTCAATTTTTTGCAACTACTTGGTATTAGACGAGTACCTAGTGATGTGGATCGGGTAAATACCCAGCGGGTAGGTAAATATTTTTTGGGTACTTACCCAAGGCCTGGGTAAATACCCAAAAACTGGGTATTTTAGAAAAAAATGCAAAAAGTGAATGAGAAATTTTTTTTAAAAATCTAAATATGAAATAATTGGTAAAACTGATACTTACATATCTATTACACAGTTTATAATATTTTTTATTGAAAGACTTTATGAAATTATGAAAGAAACATATCGTGAACCAAAGAATCTTTCTTTTCAATGCCATAATTGGAGAAGATATTTGCTTTTTTTTTTTTTTGTAACCAGTTAAGCTTTTTACTTTTTGCAGAAAAGCTTTTTATATGTGAAATTTGGCTATCAACATTGATTAGGCATATCCAACACATTTAATGTGAATATCATATTAGCTTCCTGAGTTGTTTCACACAATAATTCTTTACATATGTGATCAAAATACAAATTTTAGGGGAAAATTTATTGTTTTGTATATGGTTGTTTATACAGGGTGTTCTGTTTTAACCTGCAAGACCTTTATTTTTGAAACCGTTAGTCCTAGATGCATACTTCTGATTGCAAAAATATTTCAAATCAGATGCAGAATAAAGATTTTGAAAGTTTGAAGCAAAAATAAAAATGAGTCAAAAACTACAAAATTTAACTTTTTATACGACCCTAGGTCTTGAAGGTTAAAACAAAACACCCTGTATATATACATAGTGGAATACATGCAGAAAAGTATTTTAGTTGAATATAAATTTTTGAAATAAATACCCGGGTAAATACCCATTTTGGGTATTTACCCGGGTATATACCCTGGGTATTTACCCCTAAAAATAAATACCCAGGTATTTTACATCACTACGAGTACCTGATCAAAATTTGGCCGAGTACCGAGTAGTTACCGAGTACTCGGTACGTCTTTAATTAGGACTGCTGTTTTTGATATTTTTGGTAGAAAACAGTACTATAACCTTGATGGACAGTGGCAGGCGAAAGAACTTAATAGAGGTTGCCCTAGTATTAGGGCAAAGGAGCTCTTAAGCAGGGGTCTGGCCAGAGGATATTTCGGTCTGTTAACGGTCCCATCACAAAAATCCGATCAATTAAAACGAACCTTTCACAAAATCCCGATCAACCAAAACGGACCTTTCACAAAATTCTGATAAACAAAAACAGAACGGATCTTTCACAAATTGTTTATTGAAAGAGCAAATCTGAAAGCAAAATAACGCATATTTCCGTGTATAAAACCTACAATTTTCGGAACCTTTTTGAAAGTCAAATTAGAGGGATCAGCTTATACAAAATTTGCTAATTTTGCAAAGAAAAAAAAAATTGGCACTCTTGTGATGCTCCTGCAAGCGATCAATAAAATTGCTACTGCCAAATAAATATAATGCTTGTTTGTTTCTAGAAAAGAAATAAGTTTGGCTTTAAATAATTTTGTTTGTTTTATCACAGCTAATTAGCAGCGGTGTTGTTGTAAACTTTTCTGAAAAGGTGTTGGTAAGCACTTTTCTCCCCACTCATGATTTAATTAACAATAATAATAATAATAATATATATCAGCGAAATGAACTTAGAACTGCAAAGGGATAGTAAGGGTGGGGGAAAAATATGATCGCTTCAGATAGGGTTACCAATTTCAAAATTATCTCCACTTTGTGTCTTGTGTTAACCCTTTATAATAACTAGATTAGAAAATATTCTGATCATTTTACCAGCTTGTCAATATTTGCGTTTTTACGGTGTGGTGCAATATTTAACTGTAATTTTGAGAGAACATTATATGGGTTTGATTTTTCGATGCTAACAAGGATGATTAACTTTGAATAAACTCTTTTACTTACCTCTTTTTTTTTTTTTAAATGTCTACATTTTGAAAAATGCAATCTTTTAACTTCTGATATGAGAATGAAATTTTGTTCTTTTTTCAAGCTACCTTCGCTTTATTAGGATGCATATAAATGAAAAGTCTCTTTGTTTTTGTTAGAACTCTCATTTCAAGTTTTTAAAGCAAAATTCCATTTTCTTTTATGAGTCAAAATTAAAATGCTGAATCGATGGTTTAATTTTTTTTTTTTTTTTGCTTCAACTGTGTCCACACATATTAATGATATGTTTATCATAGGACTCTAAAATGCAATTTTCAAATAATTTAATCAAAAATATTTCTTTTACAAGTCGTTTTTATACTTTTGATGCCTTCACTTTGAGAATTGCGATCTCTTTGCATCCGCTATGGGAATCCTATTTTTCGAATTTTTGATGTTTAGTACTCTTTGTTAAGAGATAAACAAATAAAATCTCTTTTTATTTTTGTTAAAATCACGGAATTTGTAAGTTTTAAAAGAAATTCTGTGCTTTTTAAGAGTGTCTTGGAACAAAAAGTTAAATGCTAAACACTTGTCTGAATTTTTTTTTTGTTACAATTATTTTAAATACTGTACAGAAATATTTCTAGAGTATAATTTACCATAATGTAGAATGGTAGATAATTATCGATACTTGAGAGAGCGATGCCGCCCCCCCCCCCCCCCGCCAAATAGTAGAAAAACACCCCAGAATGATATTCTCAACATAGAAGAGGAAAACACTTAACTTTAAGTTTGAATGATGCAGTTTGTGCCATCTCTAAATTCTAAAATTTCGTTTTAACAAAAGAATTTTTTTTTTTTTGCGAAATTATTTGATTTTTCACAAAATTAATTCATTTTTCACAAAATTATTTGATTTTTCACGAAAAACGGACCCTGTGAAAAATCGTGGACAGACCCCTGTTAAGTCTGAACCGTAACAGCGTCAGAAGGGCTATCGGCCACCTTACTGGTCATTGTACCATGAAGCGGCATCTTACTATAATGGGCATTAGAGACGTACCGAGTAGCACTTTGGCCGAGTAGCCGAGTACCGAGTACTCGGCCGAGTACCGAGTTACCGAGTACTCGGCCTTTCACTACTCGGCCGAGTTACCAAGTACTAGTTATGTCTTAAGAAGAACCACCGACACACATGTGATGAATTTTGAACTTATTGGAATAGTAGTATAGACCTCCTTGTCCATGTAATAGTTTTTAAAACTAAATTCCTCCTGAAATTTAAGTACGCATTACATAAACAATTTTGTTTGTGTCAAAAATTTTACAAATTTTTTTTTTTTTAAATAAATAAATAAAAGGTATGATAATCAAGTTGGAATTAAAACAAATTTAAGTAAAACCCCTCTAATGCAGACACTAACAGGACAATTTTTTTTTTGTATACCTTTTTTGCATAATTTTTAATAAATAAGTTTTATTTACTTTGGGGACATTAAAAAAAAGATTTATTCCATTGAAGCATTACAAACTTCATTATTCTCAAAATTTAAATTTGACTTATAAGTTTTAATTGTAAATGATTGCAGAATATAATGCTTGCTCTTTTTTTTAAATAAATTTTAGTATCTGTCTTGGACAATATTCAATTTTTTAAAACTACTCGGTATTGGCCGAGTATCTGATCAGAATTTGGCCGAGTACCGAGTACTCGGCAAATTGGCCGAGTATGCCGAGTACCGAGTACTCGGTACGTCTCTAATGGGCATCACTGATGACCCAATTTGTAGAGGCTGTCGCTTTCATGAGGAAACTGCTGCACATATTCTGTGTGATTGTGATACCTCTTCTGCCTACAGGTTTGAACACCTTGGCCGCCACTTGCTTGATCCTTGGGAGATCTATGATATTCCTATTAAATGCCTGCTAATCTTTGCTTCGGCTACTGGTCTTTTTTAGGACTTGAGGTTTAGTACAATAGACCTCTGGTCGCAGTGCTTGGCTCTACTGAGCCCCCCTCTCCTTCATTTCATTTCAAACACCGGTGCAGAATATATCCAATCCGGCGATCTACGATCGTTGGAAATTTTGCAGATTCAGTATTTTTTATTTTTAAATAAAAATTTCGATTTTTTTTCTGCAAGTGTCATTTAAATGCATTTTCTTTTGCATCACGACTCTTTATACTTTCATCAAATATTTGTTGGACAGAAATTCACATTTAATAATAAATATCACATGTATTTACTTAATTTACTTTTTAGATACCGAGTTCTACAAGCTACTAGTTTATTCTATTAGATTTAAAGATGCAATTGCTTCCCCCCCCCCTAAATTATCTTTATCTGTAGTAATAGGAATGAATTTTTATCTGAAACATAAAGCATATTGTAAAATTTGAGGGAAATTTTCATACAGATTGGGGGAAATGTTGGTATGAAAAACATTTTCTGCACCCCTGGATTTAAATTCTTACTTCTCTGTCCTACCAGGCAGGACATAAGACACCCTGGTTCACTTTATGTTTCTCTTTCAAAATACAGTTGGCTCTCTATTTAACGACTTTGAAAGGACCACAAAAAACGTCCTTAAGTAGAATGCTTTTAAAATTAAGAGCATCCGGGATCGTGAAAAGTCGTCTTCAAAAAGAGAAAATTTTTAAATAGAGCGTCGTTAAACAGAGAGCAAACTGTATAAAAAAAGAACTAAATATTTTTTTAAAAAATTGACGATGAGAAATATAAAGCTAACGCAATAAAAGGGATAAAGTTGTTCATTTTTTGATGAGATAAAAAATTAAAACTAGAAAAACAAACAAACATGCCCCAAGTCTAAACCCTTATAGGACCAAAAATGTAATAACAAATAAAAATAAACAAAGCTCTGTGCAGCAAATTTCAACTTTAAATGCCTGCATATTACCAATCCAGATCAAACAATAAATATTTGGTAAAACAAAGAAGAAACGAATTTATGTACTGTTTTTACATAACATTTATCGGATAGACCGATACCGAAGTGTATATCCTATAAATGAGTCATGATCTGATAAATGCTTGTGTGCAACCTTTTAGTTTTATTTCTCTGATGAAAAATGTATGAAAATAGTTTGCTTAACTGTAAATTTCGTTCGAAAGAAAAAAGAAAAGAATGCTACTGAAAATGCTTCACATAAATTACCTACTTGATAATTTTTTGAACAAGCAAGAAAATAGTTTCAACAGACAGAGTCAAAACAAGGAAATAAAGGGCAAATAACTATTTAAATAAATCAAAACTCAACTTAATCGGCAATAAATAGTAAAACATAACACTGCAAAAATCTCATAAATTACATGGTGGCAAGAAAGTAAACAAGGCATAATACGCTCTTCGACACCGTGCACAAGGGAAAAGAAAATGTTCTCTTCCCTTTAAGAATTCGTCCAATAGTAAAAGAACCCTTAAACAAAATATCTTTACATTGCTCGGACAGAGAACATGGATATTACGAGGAATTTATACTCATAACAGAAGATAACGGAAAATGAAATTGACTAGTTTACATACGAAATACTTACGACTCAAACTTTTGGAAGAGATCTTTTTGCGAATAAATTTTCTTGTTTTAAATGCAAGATTTGAATAATTTCTTGATCACGAAGTAAATAAGTGTCTTTTGAACCGTAAAAAAAACATTTCGAATTTCCGAAATACAAATACTAAACTCACAGAAGGTGAAGCCTGATATTCATGTTGCCAACCTAAAGATTAAAGAAGAAAGATTCATAGTACGAATCCTAATAAATTACATTTTTGGATTAATGCCAGATATTTTCGTATTAATACAATTTTATGCGTGTTGTTTGCGTAAATTTTTGATTATAGGCCCGAGGTGCAATAAATAGCATGGTCCGATTGCATTAAAAAGGGGATTCCCCATAACCTGAAAATACTTCGTAGTTTCGGTTACATTACGTTGGTTTACTTTCAAACTGCTTCAGCAAATTAAATTACTTCTTGAGCAAAAATTAAGGCTTCATGTCCTATTTGCTTAAAGATATAAAAATTAATTCGTTTCTGTCCTCAGACTTCTGTCATTGCTTAAGATGAATTTGTCCCTTTTTACATGCCAGAGCTGAAACAAAACACTTGAACGATTTAAATAAATTAATAGTAGTTAAGATTGCTGAGAAAGAACTAAGTGCTTTTATTGAAAGTTTTAGCTACAATTTTATTCTAGTTTAAAAGTTATTTCTTTTATTTTATTAAAGATATTTATTATTTGAAGAAACTCCTTCCTCCATCCTCACTGGTTGCGTTCGATGAGTATGACCGAGAGCGACCGGTTAGTTAATCACGTGACAACTAATGATCACGTGCTCCAATCAACCAATCAACTGCTTAGAATGGTAACCGGTGAGGTAACCGGTTGATCATAGATCGCTGCGGTTTGTAACCGGTTACTTACTGGTCGACCGGTGAGGTTTGTCAAACGCCACAATTATTAATAAAATGATGAGTTGAGATGTATAAATTGCTGCTTGTCTGCCAGTTCTTGTGATAATTGTGTCCAGTGTTTTTACGTCGTTTTGCAATACCCTAGCTGACTAATAATTACAAATGATATAAATTCATCTCTGTTTTTCTTACTGTTATCGACAGTTAGAACCTCTCAGGAGTGAAAAGTTATTTGCATTGGTATTCTCTTTGGCGTACCTCTTTACGTTACTTTTTATTTCGCCTCGACAGACATTCAATTGCAAAATGAGCTTCTTCAATAAACTTTTCGGTGGAGGTAAGAGTGATTCTAAAGCTCCCACACCAGCCGAAGCCATCCAAAGGCTGCGAGGAGTTGAAGAAATGTTATTGAAGAAACAAGAATTTTTAGAACGGAAGGTTGAACAAGAACTTCAAACTGCGAAAAAGAATGGCACGAAAAACAAGAGAGGTATGTTTATTGTAGTTGAAAGGACTGGGATGCTGAAGTATAATTTTTTGTCGGTGAAATTGATTAAGTGTTCTGTCTGACTGCCATTTTCAAACATCAACTTCATGTGAAACTGTTATTTACTATTTCAAATCTACAGAGATTTTTCCCACAAATTTAGTAATTTTTGGCATTAAATTTTATGAGCCTTCACTTGATTGTTTACAAAGTAAATTTTTTTTCTCTGTGGGTTTGAAAACATTGAAAAATAAAATTTTTTTTTTCTTCCTCAAAATGACAGTTCCACTCTTGTCTGATTTTTATTCAAATTTTTCAAAAGAAAAATGTAAATTTTTAACATAAAAGGTTGGTAGAAATGATTTTCACATAAAAAACCTGTTGCTTTTGCCAGATCGTGCCACAAAGCTTCTTCCATGTTTGACCATAAGTCAGGGTTGGCAAAAACCCGGGTTTTTTTAAAAAAGCCCATGGACCCAGGGTTTTTTGGGTTTTTTTAAATAAAACCCAACTAAAGCTGGGTTTTTTAAAAGAAATGTGGGTTTTTTTGTCTTTTTTTACGGGAAAGGTGGGGTACTCGTAGCATATTGTAGCATAAGTATATGGACAAAGCACAAAAATTGTCTTGATAAAAAAAGCTGGAAAATTCAGCGTTTTCTGAAGAAGGGTATAAAAGACGACAAAATTCAAGAATGGTAAAGTTTCAGATTTTTTTAGTTTCCATGATTACCAACAGTTAAGGCAAAGTTACTTCTTCAGTGATAAAATCTATTGTTTATTTATTCGTTTTTTATTGCGACATTTTTTTTTGTATTTTACTTTATTGTACTTCATTTTGTTATATGCAAAACTACTGTAGAACCTCAAGTAGTTTAAATCCCTTTTTACTGAATTCCAGCTAAATTAAGACATTTCTTTGAATTTTATGTTGCCTGTTTTTCTATTTCTGTGTACAGAGTAAGAAATATTAAACTTTTTCGTAAGATGATGAAAATACTGTACATAATATTCCGTTTTCTGTCCGACCATTTGTAAAACCTGTTAATTTCTAAAAAATATACCTTGTTTATTCGAGTTTTGTGACGTGTTGGTTTGCAGAAAATAACTCACATGAGAGCCTTTTAGCTAAAGTAGTAACCTTTGTACAATCTGCAAATACCGAGAAAATCTGACGTGACAGGACTTAGTCAAGATAATTTGAGTTCCTTATTGACCAGTTGAAGGAAAAAGTTGAATATATTTATTTAAAATCTTTGAAGCATTTTTTAATGCCCTTAAGAGTTAAGAAAAACTATTAAAGTTCAAAATTCATTTTTTATGTCCATTGCCTATTGTGAAGAAGAAATAAAAAAGAAGTTTAAATTGTAAAAAAATTAAATTAATTATTTTTTAAAAAAAAGTTCTCAGAAAATTTTAAAAAACCCAAAAGTGGGCTAAATAATGGGGTTTTTTTAAATGGGTTTTTTCAAAAAAACCCATTGGGTCCAATCCGGCCAACCCTGCCATAAGAATACAAAAATAAGTTTTAATCATGTTTTATTTCTATTGCGTATCTATTGCGTTTATTTCATCGATTGTTGAATGACACACTTATGATCATCACAAGTGTGTCGTTCATCTTTGATGAAACATTTTGGTTCAAAAATTAAAACATTAAAAATAAATAATTAAAAATTAAATGTTGGAAAAATAAAAGTATTTTCTGTGTCCTTTTATTTTATTTTATTTTATTGCTTATTCTACCAATTTCTGTAAAAAAGGAGTACTTTTGACTGAAGGAAACGTCGCCATCAGATCATTTGAAGTAAGTACACCCAAGCATCTTTTTGTGGGGTCTTTTTTTTTTGTGCTTGGGACTCGATTGACGATAGCATTTATAAAACAGACGAAGTTATTTATAAAATGAACAACCTTTTTTTATTCGGTCCCTATCCACCGCACAAAAAGAGGTTTGGGTGTATATGTTTTGTTGGTTTCATAATCTGTTTTTACTTCTTTGGGCAAAACAAACGAAGTATGTACAAATGATCTCTTTATAATATCGTAATGATAATATTTTCTATGTGTGTAGCTTCTTCAATTTTCAATGTTTTTCATATATTTTAGTTGCCCTCCAAGCATTGAAGAGGAAAAAGAGATATGAAAAACAGTTGCAGCAGATTGATGGCACGCTAACAACTATAGAATATCAACGTGAAGCCTTAGAAAATGCCAATACAAATACAGAAGTTTTAAAAATAATGGGATATGCTGCTAAAGCATTGAAAAATGCTCATGAAATGTAAGCTTTTTTTTTTTTTGTTTACTTTTATCATAACTTAATAGGGTCACACGAAAATGGGTATAAAAGACAGCTTTTTCAAATTCAGTGACCCATAGCCGAAATTATCATGAAATATAATCTTATTTTTGTTCAATATACTATACATTGTGTATCTTAGGTCGAATTTGGACATAGGTTGTGTTGACTTTTTGCTTTAAATTTAGTTTAAAGGGTTATACCTATTTTACTCCTATGTATATCCATTTTATCCCTATGTATATCCATTTTACCCCTTGCTTTGGGGTAAAATGGGTGTATGCTGTTTAAGGTTGAACTATACTATAACTAATGGAGAAAAAAAAAGTTAAATTGCATTTGAGGATAAAAACTTTAATCCAAAACAACCACAAAAAATGTTTACTGAACCAAATTTTTGTACAAAAGGTATATTGGCAAAGACTTGCGGTTTGGTTGACAGGGGCCAATCCAGGATATTTTTCTCGCTATCTATTTTTGTGAAAGTATTGCATCATTCTATTTTTGTTAAAGTTTTTTTCTATCAGCATTGTTTTTGTGAACTTTTAGAGGCATCCTAATTTTTGTAAAAGAGAAGTAGAACAAGTGAAATTTTAGTTCCAAAAGTATAAATGTCATCTAGTATTATTTTTATGACAGGTTTTGTTTTTTGGGGAGGGGGGGGAGCTAAAAACCTAAGAAGTACCAAAAATACCATCGTAATTGCAGCTTAATAGCCTATGTACTGTGTAAAATATAGGAAGTTATGAGAAAATTGGTTTCCCAAAACAGATGTTGAAAGATTGCGATAATATTGCATAAATACACTTTGGCGAGAAACAGCTAAAAATTAGTTAAAATACCACAAAAAGGTTGCTATTTAAGCGATTGTTCATATAAACCTGCTTAGAATTTTATGTTATAAGTAAATTTTGTTTTAAACAGAGAAACAAATTTTATATTTTAAAATGCGAATTTTTGTGAAATTTTCGATGTTTTTGTGAAGCTACCTGATTTTATTACTTGATTTTTGTGAAAGTACCTATTCCAAAACAAGATTTTTGTGAAGGTACCGAAAAACGGTAGCAAAATCAGCCTATATTGGGCCCTGGTTGAGGTAGTATTTTCACAACTTGTGATGGCTTGCACAACATCAATGTCTTCTCTCTTGGGGAGCACTTAGGGTAATCTGGCAGATTATTGTGTACCGAACTTCTCAGTATGTTCACCTTCAGCTGAGATTTCAGTGATGAAATGTATGAATTTGTGAATAGACTTCTTCCACAAATTTAACGACGGCCCAGTTGCCAATGGCCGGGTTTAACAACTAGGAGAGCCACTAGTGTTCACTTCTACTTCATTAGTTATTTTGGGCAGTTCTCAAAAGGTGGGAGCAAACACAGACCTCAACTTTGAAGCTTCAACACCAAATAACTTTCATTTTTATTATCTCAAAAATTTTTGAGTTAAATTATAATACTGTATAGAGACAAGAATTGACATAAATTATGGAAAAAATGCTCTTCAAATGCCCTTAGAAAAATATTTTCTTTGCTAAAAGGCACAATTTTGGACATACCAAAACATTAACTGAGCAAATGTACCATTAAATTTTTTTTTAAATTATTTACTACTAATAAATATAACTTGTAATTTGCATATGGGCAGTTCTCAAAAGGTGGGAGCAAACACAGACTTCAACTTTGAAGCTTCAACACCAAATAACTTTCATTTTAATTAACTCTAAAATTTTTGAGGTAAATTATAATGCTGTATAGAGACAAGAATTGACATAAATTCTGAAAAAAAAAAGCTCTTTAAATACCCTTAAAAAATATTTTCTTTGCTAAATGGCACAATTTTGGACATATCAAAACGTTAACTGGGCAAATGTACCATTAAAAAAATTTTTTTTTTAATTATTTCCATATGTTTCAAAAAAAAATTAAAGGCATGAATCTTACACTGAATAATTTTTTGTTAATATTTTACACAAATAACAAAAGTAAAGACAGATTATTTACTTTGTAAACGATTTTAGCAAAAAGTGAGTTTGCAATTTGATGCATGTCCAAAAGTTACGATCTTTACAATGCTATTATTTGAGAACTAAGTATATGATGTTTTCGTTTTAAAGGTATTTATCGATCCTCAGAATCAGTTTTTAATTGTTTAAAGGTGTTTTCATAAGCTTTTATGCAGTATCTAAGAAGAAAAATAATTTTTCTTAAACATACATGTGAGATGTCCAAATGGCATTACGATCTTGACGCCGATAATTCTGTCCGTTTATTTATACTTTTTTTATAATCCACTGTCTTCTAACATCAATAAAAAAGATTATTATGATGTTATCTTCTTTAATCCATTGGTATTTTGCATAATTAATACGTTACACATTGAACAAGACATAAATTACAGTAGAAACATGGCTGGTTATGATCGAACGAAAGCCATTTTGCGCTAAAATCGCCAAACAAACCTCCGTTGGCGACAACACAGTATACGATGAGCTAAAGTTTACCAGGGGGGATTCCAGTTTGACAAATGTAGTTAATCTTCAGCTGCACCGGTTTTGGCGACTTTATCACCTGCACTAGCAATTTTTTTTTTCCCGCCGCTTTTATTATTTAAGAATTTTTTTTCTCTTCTTTCTTTTGGAAACATAATTTAACGATCTCCAAATAGAAATACGAATTTCTTTTTTCAATAATTTTTTTTAGACATCGTTTTAATTCTTATGACATTAGAAAAAATATTCATTATTAAAATTGATGTCACTTTTTACATTCTTTCTTAAAGCATATTTTGTTTATTTTTCCTTTAAAAATATATATGTCGTATTTATTTGTTTCTATTTGTATTCCTTATTTGTCCCAATAAATCAAACTGCAAGTTTGTATAATTATTTCCATGAAGCTTTTTTCTACCTTTCATCAACTTCTTCAAAATCATTCCAAAACTTTATTATATGTAAAGAGCAGTATGTATAGCCATTCAAGTACTTCATTAATATCCTCTTTATCATTAAATTGCAAAATTCAAAAAGTAGTAAATGAAATTTTCATTGGAAAAGTTAAAAATCAGATTAACAGTTGTCAAAAATAGTGTTGTTGTTGTGGTCGTGTCCAAAGAAGTGCAGAGTGCGAAAGGTTTAAATGGCTCCAAAAGTCTTAAAAACAAGAGTCAAAAATGGTAACTTATATTATGATGATGTCCAAAATCCGTTACCTACAGGACAACAATGTCCAAAATCTGTTACCTACAGACTGTTAATTTAATTTGCTAATTAACAATTTTTACAAATACCTGCTGTCTTTTCATGTTCATATATTGTGTTCTAGTTATGCATACTATAGAATAAAAGCAAAATTGATATCAAATTCGAAAATTTTTGAAATTGCTCAAAGTTAAGTTTTTTGTTCCCACCTTTTGAGAACTGCCCATATATATATATATATATATATATATATGAGGCAGTGAGAAACAAAGGGATGTGTAAGTGGACTCATTCAAGTTTTGAGTAAAACACGTATAAAAGTTACGTCCTACGTGGGCTTTCATTGATTTTTTTTCTTCTAAAACATGCTGTACAGCAGCAACTACCAGGGCTACTAGTACCATCTCTTGCCCCAAGACAGAGGAGAGGTTCACCTACCATGTGTACTGGTTATCTCCACATTTTTGATTTTGCCAGTTACATCCTTTTGCTTCTCAATACCTCATATATATTTGCCATAAATTTGAATTGAACTAGAGCATTAGTTGCTATAATGTTATCATGAAATAATTAAAAATTAATCTAAAATATTCTATCGATTTTTAAGCATGTGACAGGTGTTAACATTTCAAAATTTTGTGAAATTGTATGCTTTTGATCTCTTGTTCTGAAAGTTCTTTCGTTACCTCAAAAGGGAAAGGAGAATCATTGCAAACATTTGCCTGCTCCCTCAATTTAATGATTCCTTCTCCAAGGTTTCTATATCAATTACCTTTTGAGTAGACTTTAATATCTACCAATTAGCATTAGAAATGTTTTGCTCAATTTTTTAAGTTTTGTGGGTATCTATAGTTTTTAGCGTTTTAAAAGAGAAGAAATTGATTGTTTTTGTTTTTTACTTCTAGGGATGTAGATCAAGTACATGATTTAATGGATGAAGTACAAGAACAGCAAGAAATCGCCAATGAAATTTCTGACGCTATTTCTAACCCTGTTGGCTTTAATAATGAGTTTGATGAGGTAAGAAAATACACAAAACGTTTTGTTGCTTTATTGAGTCGATTGTTTCAGAAAGGGCGTAAGTCCAATGGATTCCCGTAGGACTCAAGTCCTTTCTGAAATAAATCAATTCAATTACTCTTGCTGTCTTAATACAGCTAATAATTAGATGCACGGAATATTCAATTGGTATTAGGTATGCTGCCTTTTTGGCAGACAAACTGACTGGCCTCACATGACTTCCTTTTTACTCCAATTTAATGTCATTTTCCCGTTATTGGAAATTTTAATGTGATTCAATAGTTTACTCTCTAAATCTCACCAACAGTAGCCAAATTGAAAATAGATTTTAAAAAAAATTTCGCCAAGTTGGCGACAAAAACTTGGCGACCAAAAGACTGGCAATATATTGCCAAGTGTCCGCCAAATTGTAACACCACTTGAGTTTACATCGAAATTAAAAATGATTTCTCCCCAAAAAGGGGCAAAAGACCCCTTTAGAAGCACCCGAATGCAACCAAAAGGGGAGTTGCACAACTAGACCCCACTAGGAGCCTACGTACCAAATTTCAACTTTCTAGGACATACCGTTCTTGAGTTATGCGACATACATAAGCACATACATACAGACAGACGTCACGAGAAAACTCGTTGTAACTAACTCGGGAATCGTCAAAATGGATATTTCGGGTGTCTGTACGTTCCTAGGCACATATCCACGTGTAGTCGAGTTGAAAAAAAAAACTTAACATTCATTCGGGGTTTGAGCAAAATGGAAATTAAGGTCTATTTTTGAGTGAAAATTTTTTCACGAATACAATACTTCCTTTTTTGTAAAAGGAAGTAAAAAACTTATAATAGGTGTACGTTAATATGTATTAGACTCTGCAGGGACGAATTTCAATAAGGTATAATTAAAGAGAAACATATAAACGACACTACATTGTAGTTAGATATTCAACAAATGCATATTTTTTTGGACTATAAGTGAAAGTTGTAGTATATTACAGTAGAGTTTCGAAAATCCAAGTCTCAAAAGTCCGAGGTTCCACTTGATCTGAGGTGCTTTGTTGATACTTTTAAGATATACATTTTATAGACAAAAAATGTTTTAATCTGAAAATTTAAATATTTTGTTATGTAGAACTTCCCTAGCAATATATGATAAGGTAATGAAAAGAAATGGAAAGGTTTATGTCAATAACACTTGCCAAGTGACATGAAATATTTTTTTGACTGTTAGAGATGGATTAAGAAATGCCTTGGAGAAAGTAGGAAGTAGGTTGATACAAAAAAATAACTTGAAATTAAAACATTGTTTTGCCCCAAAGGACGAACAGACAGCTCTTTCGGAATATCAGATTGTAATTTAAAAGGAAAGTGCAAAACTTGACGCTGTACGAAGCGTATATATGAAATTTTATCCTTCTATGACTAACCTTCTTGTATTGTGTGAGGTACATGCGTACGCTCACACATAACTGCAAAAGTCACGTCAAAACTTATTCGAGGATGATCAAAGAACAGTTTTTGGGTTGCCTGCAAGTTTGTACACAAGTACATGGAGACATCAAGAAAAAAACTAATCAAAACTTGTTTAGGGTTAATTAAAACATAAATTTATGTTGATATTTCAGTGATAAATTTTTAGAGGAGACAATATTTCCTTTTCATAGCGTAAGGAAGTAAACAGTGCATGTCCTTGTGTACTCCAAAAAAATATTGCGGATAATCTGAGTTTTCAGTAATCTGAGGTGGGGCAAGTCCCAATTACCTCAGATTTTCGACTCTTCTGTACTATAGTACAACTAATATTATCATACTCAAAGTAATTTTGATGTAAGAGAAAGCACTTAAATATTAAATTAAATTTTTAAAATCTCTTATGTTATCTGAGGCAATCATAAGCAAAGGGATGTAAGTGGACTTTTTAAAGTTTCTTATAAAATGCGTTTAAAGCAGGGTTGGCAAAAACCCGGGTTTTTCTAAAAAAGCCCATGGACCCAGGGTTTTTTAAAATAAAACCCCCCCAAAAAAATCCAACTAAAGCTGTTTTTTTTTAAAGAAATGTGGGTTTTTTGTCTTTTTTTAAGTAAAATGTGGGGTACTTGTAGTGTATTGTAGCGTTAGTATATGGACAAAGCACAAAAATTGCCTTGGGGTAAAAAAAAGCCGGAAAATTCACCGTTTTCTGTAGAAAAGTATAAAAGACAACCAAACCCAAGAATACTGAAGTTTCAGATTTTTTAGTTTCCATGATTACCAACAGTTAAGGCAAAGTTACTTCTCGAGTGATAAAGTCTATTGTTTGTTTTTAATCAAGACTTTTTTTTTTGCATTTTACTTTCCTGTATTTTATTTTGTTATGCAAAACTACTGTAGAACCTCAAGTAGTTTAAATCTCTTTTTACTGAATTCCTGTTTAATCAAGACATTTCTTTGAATTTTATGTTGCCTGTTTTTTTATTTCTGTGTACAGAGTAAGAAATATTAAACTTTTTTTGTAAGATAATGAAAATACTGTACATCCTATTCTGTTTTCTGTCCGACCATTTGTAAAACCTGTTAGTTTCTAAAAACTTTGTTTATTTGAGATTTGTGACGTGTTGGTGTGCGAAAATAATTCACATGAAAGCCTTTCAGCTAGAGTAGTTTCCTCTGTACAATCGACAATTATTGAGAAAATCAGACGTGACAGGACATAGTTAAAATAGTTCGAGTTATTTATTGACCAGTTAAAGAAAAAAAGTTAAATATATTTATTAAAAATCTGTGAAGTATTTTTTTAATGCCGTTAAGAGATAAGAAATACTATTAAAGTTTAAAATTCATTTTTTATGTCCATCGTCTGTGGTGAAGAACAAATAAAAAAAAGTTTAAATTGTGAAAGTATTTAAATTATTTTTTTTAAAAACTTCTCAGAAAATTAAAAAAAAAAAACCCCCAAAAAAAGGCTAAATAATGGTTTTTTTTAAATGGGTTTTTTCAAAAAAAAAAAAAAAAACATTGGGTCCAATCCGGCAAACCCTCGTTTAAAGTTCAGATCCTAGTTAGGCTTTTCCTAAATCATGCTGTATAACTGCACTAAGCTGGGCTATTAGTTACCATCTCTTGCACCAAGACAGAGGAGAAGTTCACCTACCATTTGTACTGGTTATCTCCTATGAGATATCAAACCTTACTATAAGAAGCTCATTTGAATACAGTACCAGAAAATAACTTAAAAAATGAAGTGTTTATAAATATTTTTAAAAACTGTTGATTTTTAAAAAATTATCCAGATGAAAAAATATTATCATTTCACAGGTAGTTAAAAAGGAGATTTAATTATAAAATATATAAAGGAGTATGTATATTAAGTTTTACAGCGTTTCTGATTTTGAAGTTTTACACCATGTGTAATATTAAATATTATTTGAAAGCAATGACATTAAATTAATCATTGTAATCAAAGTATAATAATGGTAAATCACGGTGCAGAAATGTTCTCCAATGTTCTTTATTCATAACGTGTTAACATGATTATCAGTTATCAAATTATGTATTGATATCAGGGAAAGGAACTAATTATACATTTATATGCACAGAATTTCAGATAAACATAAACCAAATTAGCCATTTACGTTATTTGCCTTTGTGATATTTTAATTTTTTAAAATTTATTTAGAATTCATAATACTTTTAAAGTAGTTAAATTTAGGATATTAAATTAAAATGCTTTTATATTTCATAAACAACACACACATTTTCTACTTTAAATTGGCATAATTGTCTAAAAAGTCTTAGATTTGTCTTATAACATATTTGTCTAAAAAGTTAGGTAAGGATGTTAATTGAACATGAAAATCACATGTTGCAATGATGGATTTTTCATTGTATTTCATAAACGTTGCACACACATTTTCTATTTTAAATTGGCATTTTGTCTAAAGAGTCTTAGATTAGTCTTAGAACATATTTGTCTACAAAATTAGGTAAGGATAGTTAAGCTGTAAATTGAACATGAAAATCACATGTTGCAATGATTGATTTTTTGTTGTAGCATAAGCTCGGACTACATTTCTTGTGGAAAATGTAGGTTTTTTTCTAAAATTATTGCATTCCTTTGAGTCGAGGGAGATGCACACAAAAGTCATGGATTCAAAACTTCTAAATATTCCTAAATTCTCCAAAGTTTGAGGCGTACTCCTAGAACCTTCATAAATTTGTCTAAGATTTGAATCAGTCAAGCATATCATTTTTAAATGATCACATTTTGCCTTTCATGTCACTTTTACTACCACCAACAGAATGTTACAATACTAGTCTTTTGTCAAAAGCAATATTTAATTTGCAAAAATAATGCTCAATCAGATAAAAGATCTAAATTCTTAAAGATAACGTTCTCTTTCACTCTCCCCTTGTTCTTTTCTTGCTTGAATCACTTATACAAATACAATACAAATACAAATGTGACGACCAGCAACAGGCTCTGGGCCCAGCTAGACTGGTCCTGGTCAATTAACTCGCGAGAGCTCGCACGGGGTCGTAAACGACCCCAGCCATTTTTTGTTTCCATTTCTTGGAATTTCATGGACAGCTAAAGAAATCATTTTATGAGTAGCTGGGATTGTGTCCTTGATTGATGTGTGGGTGTGCTTGGAATTTTCTTACCTCCTTTCAGTTCTTGTAAACAAGGGGGGTTTTGAGAGTGGGGTCTTTTTCGACCCCGCGCGAGTACTGACGTCAGTAAAATTCTCGAAACGGAAGAGGTGTTTGGAATTATTTCCAATGCAATGCATTCAATGAATTTAGAAAAAAGGTTGGGAAACGGAAGTAGTTTTCAGCAATCCTTCTTTTAGTCATGATTTTGAGTGCACACGCGTGCGGTTGACAATGATAATTTAGATTTGTCCTTTCTAATCCATATTTTTCAATTGTGTTTGTAATAATTATTACAAAGAAAGCATGCTGACTCCATATGAGCAAGAGATGGAGCGTCTCCGCAAATTATTAGCCGATGTGGAAAGTGATGAAGAGGTCATTCCAGACGATGAATGTTTTAGTGATCAAGAAAACTTCGGTGACCACGACAGTGAGTGCGAATTTTCAGGAATTGAAAGTTCTGCCGATCCCGATAGAGATGACACCTTTGTTGGAAGAGATGCAAAAACTATTTGGCAAAAAACAAAATTTCGAGCTAATTTCCGTGCTCCAGCTCGAAATACAATTATGCATCTTCCTGGGCCAAAAGGAAACTCCAAAAATGTCAGTGATGTCTTTGAGAGCTGGAGCGTTTTTATCAATGATAAAATGATTAATCAAATAGTAGAATGCACGAATATTTTTATACATGACATTTCAAAAAATTACTCAAGACTCAGGGATGCAAAATGCACATATTCGGTGGAAATTAAGGTTTTATTTGGCCTATTATATTTAGGAGGGCTTCACAAGTCTTCTCATCTAAATGTAAGGGACTTATGGGCTACTGACGGAACAGGAATCGAAATATTTCGTTGTGTAATGTCATACAACCTTTTTCTTTTTTTTGATGAGATGTTTACGCTTTGATGATGTACATACCACAGATTCAAAGAAACAAAACAATAAACTGGCTGCAATAAATGAAATATTTGAAGCTTTCGATGCAAACTGCAAAGAAAATTATACTTTAGGGGAATATGTGACCATTGACGAAAAACTGGAACCGTTTCGGGGTCGCTGTGCCTTTAGACAGTATATGCCAAACAAGCCCGCGAAATATGGAATAAAAATATTTGCAATAGTCGATGCAAGAACTTTTTATACTTCATCTATGGAAATCTACTGTGGTAAAAATAGCAACAAATCGAACAAGCCGATTGACGTTGTAAAAAGACTTGTAGAGCCACTGTACAATACAGGTAGAAACGTTACCACAGATAACTGGTACACTAGTTATCCTTTGGGCCAAAGATTTGATTTCTAAAAATCTTACAATAGTAGGAACATTGCAAAAAAAAAAAAAAAAAGAAATCCCTGTTGAATTCGTAAATAAGAAGAAACGTGAAATGCGTTCTTCATTATTTGGATTCCAAAAAGATTGCACAATCCTCTCATATGTTCCAAAGAAAGGAAAATGTGTTTTACTATTGTCAGCGATGCATAACGATGACACTATTGATGAGGATACAGCTGTGAAAAATAAACCAAAGATAATTACATTTTATAATATGACGAAGCAGTGGATGTTGTTGATCAAATGGCGGCATTCTACAGCACGGAAAGGATAACAAATCGATGGCCCATGGTAGTATTTTTTTGCATTCTGAATGTTGCTGCTATAAACGCACGGATTCATAAAAATCTTTCTTTATGCATTTCAAATAAAAAAAATAATTATTGTAGAAGTCTCTGTTGGTGGAGAAACATAAACAAATAAAATAAAATAAAGAATTCGTGCAAAAATTAAAAGGAAGAAAAAAAAGAAATACTGGGGTCGTTTTCGACCCCGCGCGAGTACTTGTGTGACGAATAACGGCGCGAGTTCTCGCGAGTTAATTAGTCCCCAACATAGACTAATAATAAGAGTAGACCGAGCTTTCTCATTCTTGCTGATGAAGAAAATTGGTTCATAGATGTATCATGTGACTAGTGGAAGGGCTTGGCGAAGACTTTGGCAGCATGGTTGCTAGATGGCAGCATTATCTATAGTTTGGCACTCGACATGTATTTTAAGACAATGTGTTTTCATTAAAAAAAAATTCCAGGTGCTGAAATTGAACTGTTTTTCTTTTAATTATGCATTATTTTGAAATTAGTAAGTTTTTGATCAGTTTTCGGTAACTTTTATTTCATTTGGAGCTGTCAGCGTTGGCGTGAACGAAATGGCGTAAACGCTTCGCGTTAACGCAAAAATGTACTAATCGGTATCTTTAATTGAAACTGTAGGTAAAAATCTTACCGTTTGCTGATTCTTCTTGGTCGCTTGCATCTTTTATTGCTAAGAGAGTTATTGAAATTGACTAAAGAAAATGTACAATACTATCTAAACGAAAAACTCACTATATTAACAAAATATTTACAACTTAGAATAACAAATTTACAAATCGGACTCAATAAAAGATCATTCTTCCGTGTTCCATAAATTCTATTTATTTTACTTCGCGTTGGCGTTGATCGTCTGCTATGATTAACGCACGCTGTTGCTAGGATATCCACCAGTCACATGGTTTGGTTTATGAGCAGCAAAAGGGTTGCCATAGCTCGGTCTACTCTTATTATTAGTCTATGGTCCCCAATGAAGATCAATGGCCCTCTTAAAGCTATCCACTCCCTTGCTCATTACCGCCTCTTCCGGTAAGCTATTCCAAGTGCCCACGAGACCCTGCTAAAGTAGTAGTTTTTCCTGATTTCCAAGTTAGCCTGAGATTTAAATAGCTTAAAACAATGACCCCTTTCCCCGCAAAAATTTAACCCATTTACATCTTTCATTTTGATAAATTTAAATAACTGAATCATGTCCCCTCTGACTCTCCTTTGCTCCAGGCTATACATGTTAAGCCTATTAAGTCTAGTATCATAATCTAAATCTGAGAGTCCCCTTACTAATTTAGTTACCCTTCTTTGAACCCTTTCCAATACAAAAATATCTTTCTTCAGATAAGGCGACCAAAACTGAACAGCATACTCCAAATGAGGTCTTACTAAACTCCTATATAAAGGCAGAAGAACTTTCTTAGATTTGTTTGAAATAGACCTATTGATGAACCCAAGCATATTGTTGGCTTTGTTACTAGCAATACTGCACTGTTGACTAAACTTGAAGTCCTGATTTATAAAGACACCCAGATCCATAACATTTTCTGCCTGATTTATGACTGAACCCTGTAAACGATATCTCATACGCTTATTTCCATGACCTAAGTGTAGCACTTGACATTTCCCTACATTAACTGCCATACCCCATTTATCTGCCCACTTAGTAATATGATCTAAATCCTCTTGCAGCTGTTTTACTTGTTCTTCATTTTCGACAATCCCCATAACTTTTACATCGTCAGCAAAACAATTCATGCTTCCAGAAATATTTTCATTGATGTCATTCATAAATATAATAAACAAAAGAGGCCCTAAAACTGATCCCTGAGGAACCCCACTTAAAACATCACTCCAATTAGAATGATTTCCTCTCACAACTACTCTTTGCTTCCTACCAGTAAGCCAATTTCTTACCCAAAGTAAAGTTTTTCCTCCTATTCCAATGTCAGCTAACTTGCTGAGAAGAGCAACATGCGGTACCTTGTCAAAAGCTTTTTGAAAATCAATATAAACAACATCCACACATTTTTTGTTATCTAAAGCTGAGGTAACCTTGTCGTAGAAATGCAATAGATTAGTAGTACAGGATTTACCTTTCCTGAAACCATACTGCAAACTAGTCAACAGACTATTAGTCTCTAAGAACATCATGATCTTAATTTTGATCAAAGTTTCAAAAATCTTACAAATCACCGAAGTCAAACTTACAGGTCTATAATTCCCAGCAATACCTTTAGACCCCTTCTTGAAGAGTGGCGTTATGTTAGCCAGCTTCCAGTCCTCTGGCACCGTCCCCGAGTTATAAGAAGCATTGAAAATAATCAAAATAACATCCACTAATTCCTCTGCACATTCAACTAAAATTTTTGGATAAATATTATCTGGTCCCGGAGCTTTAGTTGCTTTAATCTTTTTCAAATGAAATAAAACCTCCTCCCTGGAAAATACAAAATCCTCAAGCTGTATAATAGCTTGTGTCTTGTTAGTGTCAACTGTTGAGATGCAGTTATCGTTAAACACACTGGAAAAAAAGTTATTTAGAACATTTGCAATATCCCTATCGTTTTGGATTAAATTTCCATACTCATCAACCAAAGGCCCAATTTGACTGTTTCGAGCTTTCCCAGAATTAGCGTAAGCAAAAAACCTCTTAGGATTCCCATCAATGTCATCTGCCAGCCTTTGCTCCAATTCCCTTTTCTGAATCCGTACCAAATACTTAAAATTTCGCCTTGCCTTACTATACTGGAGTCTCTCTGCACTCTGACCAGTTTCTTTAAACTTACGAAAAGTGGCTTGCTTATAATTAAGAGCTTCTTTAGTCTCCCTGGAGAACCACATGGGCCAAATTTTGGTACTAACACCTTTTCTCCTAAATGGAACATAGTCCCCAACGGTTTTAGCAAGTTTATCCTTAAATTCCGTCCATTGCTGATCTACGTCGCTATTTTCCAACCCTGACGAAAAAACCTCTTTCAAGCTCTGCCTAAGTGCAACAAAATCGGTGTTTCTGAAATTGGGCACAAACCTAAAATTATCATCTTTGCACACTTCAAATTTAACCCGGAACCTAATGCTGTTATGATCACTATCTCCAATATGCTCCCCTACACTCAACCCCTGAACAAAACTACCTATGTCACAAAAAACTAGATCCAAAATTGCCTCCTCTCGAGTTCCCTGAGTTACAACTTGATCTAAGAAACAGTCACCAATTACTTTTAAAAATTCCTCTTCTTTGCCATTACCAGAATAAAAATTATTCCAATCAATACCCGGAAAATTGAAATCCCCCATTATGATAACGGATCCCTTACTGGACATGTCACTAATAATACGGTACATCTGTTCATCTTGTCCCTGGTTTGAATTAGGTGGCCTATAAATGTTTCCAAACCGTAGCTTTTTGCCCTTACTGCTCATCAACTCCAGCCAAACCATATCAATATCAGTAGGCTTATCATTTATGACCAATTCATTGCAAATAAAATTGTCTCTAACATAAAATAAAACCCCACCACCTCTTTTACCTACTCTATCCTGTCTGAACAAATTATACCCAGCAATATGTAATAACTCTGCATCAGATTCGGTAGCCCATGTCTCTGTAATTCCGATAACATCCAACTTCTCATCCATAACTATGCTTTTCAATTCATCCATCTTGTTCCTAATACTGCGAGCATTGGTATAGAAAACTTTAAGCATGCCTAAGTTGCTTTTATTTAACGCCCTGAAATTTCCTAAATTACAATTGTTAACATTACTACTCTTGTTCGTCATTTTATTTCCATTTCTAGCAATACCCAAAAAAATTTCATTCTCTCGATACCTGATGCTTGAACCATGCCCCCCATTCCAACTTAGTTTTTTGACTCCGAAGCCCTTAAAATTAATCCACTAACCATTTTGACCCCTGTAGAGCTCAGATGCAGGCCATCCCTAGCAATCCAATCCCGTTTACAATGACTCCATACATCAATGAACCTGATACTGCGCTTTTCGCAAATTGACTTCAGTAGCAAGTTCATACACCTCGCACGTTGATTTAGCCAGCTCCTATGCACTCCATACCTGGGAAGCAAACCAACCACTTGGACATTCGTCGAAAAGCTGGTTGCTTTATCCAACAGGGATTCCCATTCCCTAGAAAACTCCTCATTTTTACTGTGGCCTACATCATTTGTTCCCACCCACAAAGTAACCATGTCCTCCTTATTCAATACTCCCTTCTTTTCAGCAACCATATTAACGTCTTTTACCCGAGCCCCTGGTAAACAACACCTAGCCACCTTACGCTTTACTCTCCCAACTGTGTTACCCACCTCCCTTACCATAGAGTCCCCCAAAATTACACCCTTAGTTTCCCAATCTAACTCCTCATTTGAAACTTCCCCCTGAATCTCTGGAACATTTATACCCTCTACAACTGGCTTACACCCTAATGCTAACTGGGCTTCCAAAACTAGCATCTTAAGTCTTAAGTCTGAGAGTTCAGCACATTTAGTGCAAATATAATCCTCCTCAAAAACAGACCCATTTTCCCCCTTATACAGGCAGAACATATGACATAAATCACAAGAGATCCACCTGTCCCCCTTCCCACTCTTTACCTCTTTCATAATGCATATAACACCCATTTCTACTCAGTGAATATGTTCCAAAAGGCAAAACAGAAAGATAAAAATGCAAAAAAACACAGAATAAATACTAAAAACAGCAGTAAATAAACAGAGTTGCTACACCCAATAAAGCACACAAGATCAAAAACCAGGAGATCACCACATGTTAGGCTTAGCTCCAAAAAATGCAAAAACACTTCAAGAATACAATAACAGCAAAAATGAGCCCCCAAAACACAATAAAACTAAATTACATGATAAAGTGAAGTAAAAAAACCTAAAACTAGACAGTAATAATGAAAAATTATAGTAAGAAAACACCTATCAAATCAGCAGCAATAACACTCCCTGCATCACAGGCGCCCTCTAGTGGCCAAAAAAACCTTATTTTTGCTCAGCAATTGTTTGAAATGCCTTTTGTCCTCTAAAAACTCTTTTGCTATGTATTTCTATTGTTCACTCAAATTGATGTTTTTTTGCTTTTCAGGATGAACTTGCTAGAGAACTCGAAGAGTTGGAACAGGAAGAATTGAATGAGCAACTCATCGCAGTGGAACCTGTTCCCGCCGATTTGCCCACTCCCCCCTCTGCCGAGCCAGGTCGACCCTGTAAGTCCCCTTTTTATCTTTCCAACAAGGCTGTTGCTCGACTTAATTACAATTTTTTTTACAGGCAATTTGTTGCTCATGAAGTTACGTGTCTAGTATTTTCTCATTTAGCGTGATTTTTTTTTCTCCAATAAGCATTTATTAAGTAAGAATAAAAGAGAAAAACACGGCAGAGTAATTCAGAATTAATATCCGATGCATATAATAAGGTAACGGCACCAGTAACAAACATGCTTAAGACATGGCTTTCAGATTAACTCCATTTTCTGAGCCTTTCAAGGGTGCCCAAATGCAAAATTTTAAAGGGGGGGGGCTTAGACATTTTCCCCATGGTAACCGATTTCAGTACAGATTAGAGTTATTAAAATTTGACATTTTTAATAACTTATTCATTAATGGTTGGAAAAGAAAAGTTTTTGCATTTTTGCAAAGAAAAAAAGTACTAAAAGCTAGGAAATTCTAATTTCTAGGGAGGGGGCTTGAGCCCCCACTTGCCCCCGCCCCCCATATGGGCACCTATGGAGCTTTTTAAGGTATTTAGACTTTTTAAACTTTTTCTCTCGTGCAGCTGCATCTCATCTAACGTTTGGCTGCTTCTGGATCCTCTGAATGAGATAATTCTATTTTTATTTGCTCAATTTCGAATAAAGGCCCGACCCCCAGTAACATGCACCAAAAAATCTGATGATACCCAGTAACAGATAGTTTAAGGAAAAGATGAGTAATGGACAGAATGCCCCTTTTATCTTCAAAATGTGCAAAAGTTCTTTATTTTTAGAACTAAAGCCTTAATAAATTCAAATGAAAATGAAGCACCAGCTGACCTCGTGGTGGCTGTTCATAACCTTCCACCACTGCCCTGTAAATACCAATTGGCTCATAAAGTTCACTCTGATAACACTGACTAGATGGTTGCACCATATACATGGGTCGCAGCAACATCAGTTTTACCCGACTAAAATTCTTATTATTTAAATCCAAATCTGTCTGTTACTGGTGTCGTTACTCTAATTTTTGAGATAAATTTTGATATTACAGTTATCTTCCATTACTATAAGCTTCAAGGGACCGAAAATTTAGTTCGTAGTTATGGCCTTTAACCAACTACAACAGGTCTGAACAATTATATTGGTAAAACGGATATTTTGTTGCGTTAATTTAAAAATATTGGTTAATTTAGAATCTTATTTTCAAAACCTGTATTTTCAACTGTGTTTTCTTGCAGTGGGAAATATAAATAGTATTAGCTGCAAAATAATGTGGTGCACATTTATTTTTAAATAAAGCTTTATGAACTTTGTATTTATTTATGTAAAATCCATTCTCATATTTTTGCCACTTTTTCTCAAACTACCCCTTGGAGACATTCAGCAATATTTCTTTTTGTATAGCAAATCCGTCGTCAACTTTTTCAACCATTCATTTCAGGAAATGTCATAATTTTATTTTGCTATATTCAGTACAACATTAGTTTTCTCCCTGTGATGCTGATGTAATTATTGTACCGTGTAAAGTTTGCTTTTTGATACTATAAGTACATATATGAGAGCTTCTGTTTAGTGAATTGTTTGTAATGTTATGCAGCTTTTGTGGTACAATACAATAGAGAATCTATACAGAATAAGTTTTGCAGCAGTCTCAAATTATGCCAAACCACTATAGTATTTGTATATTGATAAAAGTTAGAGACATACCGAGTACTCGGTAACTACTCTGTACTCGGCCAAATTCTGATCAGATACTCAACCAATACCGAGTAGTTGCAAAAAATTGAATATTGTCCAATACAAATGCTAAAATTTATATTAAAAAAAAGAGAGCAAGCATTATATTCTGCAATCATTTACAATTAAAATTTATAAGTCAAATTTAAATTTTGAGAATAATGAAGTTTGTAATGCTTCAATGGAATAAATCTTTATTTTAATGTCCCCAAAGTTAATAAAACTTGTTTATTAAAAATTATGCAAAAAATGTAAGTATAGAAAATATGGAATTTTTATTTAAAAAAATTGATTTTTGCTACAAACAAAAATGAGTTATAAATAATATAAAAATACCTTTGCTTAAAAAATTAAAAGAAATAAAACAACGTTAAAAGCACAGTGCAGGAACACTGCAGACATGTGTTTTGGCGTTACAAAGAATTCCTTTTTCAATGCACAAAATGAGAGCTCGTGGATTTAAAGGCTTCCGACAAAAGTCGGATTTTTTTGTTGAATGTCTTTACATTCTTTAGCTCACATGTTATGCACTGAAAAAGATGTTCCTTGTAACGGGGAGGAGGGGGGGGCAGAAACACCATTCTGCAGTGCTCCTGCACAATTGTTGTATCTGATTTTAAAAAATATTTATGTTTGGCGAACTAGAACTATAATTGATTGGTATACAGTGAAGCCCCTCCTAACGGACACCCCTCTTATGCGGACAATTTTTAATTCCCCAGTTCCAATGCAAATAACATTATTAAACCCCTGTCCTGCGGACACCTCTCTATTGCAGGCAAAAAAAAATTGTCCTGGTAGCGTCCGCATTAGAGGGATTTTACTGTAATTTGTTTTAATTCCAACTTGATTAATCATACCTTTTTTTATTTATTTTTAATTTTAAGAATAATTTTTTGGTAAAATTTTTGACACAAACAAAATTGTTTATATAATGCGTAATTAAACTTCAGCAGGAATTTAGTTTTAAAAACTATTACATGGACAAGGAGGTCTATACTACTATTCCAATAAGTTCAAAATTCATCACATGTGTGTCGGTGGTTCTTCTTAAAACATAATTGGTACTTGGTAACTCGGCCGAGTAGTGAAAGGCCGAGTACTCGGTAACTCGGTACTTGGCTACTCGGTACGTCTCTAATAAAAGCTATATTTGAGTGTATTTTTGTAGAGTAATTTGTTTTATACCAGAAAGATTTTCGGTAAACATTAACCTTTGCAGACTCCGAACGAACTGTTAAGTTAATTATTCAACTTTTCTTTTTTTTTCTGTCAAGTTTTGTATTTATTTTTGTAATGTATATTTTTCCAGAGAGTTTTATAATATTTTCTGTCAATCTTTGCAACCAATTTGAATGTACTTGATTTTGTCGTTACTATACAGCGTCATTATCTTGTCTTGAAAAAATTAATTTTCTCATAACCTTAAAAAATCCAAAATTCAACATGTTTTTTCTGAAAAAAGAAAAAAATCTGCTGAGCTTGGAACTGTATTCAAAATTACTGTTTCATTCAGACTCTGCATTGCATCGTAAGAAAATGAAAATACAGTAAAAATATTTTTAGAAAGAGCATATTCTGATTGTTGCTAATGTTAAAACCATAGCTATAATTCAAAGAAATTTCAGAATGTAAATATTTCAATCTTTTCTAACCATCTAAATCAATTGGTTGATTCTGCTTTTTTTTTTAAATGAGCTATGTTTAAAAAAAAATTTAAACTCAGACTGCTTTTTCCAACTCTAGGAAAAAGTACCCAAAGCAAATATTTGCAGCTAAATTATTGTATTAAAAAATTGGAAGAAAAGGATTAATGCGCTAGTTAACATGTACTATTTTTTAAAGCCGACCGAGGATTTGAATTATGATCATACTTGATCAGTTAAATTGTCAATGGGGAAAATCTTATTTATGAATATAATTGTGTTTCAAGTGTGTGATTAAGAATTTTAAAGCCCTTTAGCAACACTTATTATGTGAAGAGTCATTGTATTAATCAGTACTGACATATTAATGCCACCACAGCAAAGTTGCGCTAATCTTTACTAATAATAAAGCTGAAAGTCTGTCTCTCTGGATGTCTGTGACGCACATAGTGCCTAGACTGTTTGACCGATTTTCATAACATTTGGCACAAAATTTGTTTGTAGCATAGAGGTGAGCATCTCAAAGCGATTTTTCGAAAATTCAATTTTGTTTTTCTATTTCAATTTTAAGAAAGTGTTACCAAGCAACTTATCATAACATGGACTAACAAATTACTATAACATAGGCAAGTAAATTACCATAACATGGGTGAGCAAAAGCACATAGCAACTTGGCGAGAAATTCATCATCCAGTATTTGTAAATATACAGGTGAAGCAAATGACCTTTTAATTTTCTACTATGGGCAAAGCTATGCGGATACCGCTAGTGATCCAATAAAGGGCAATATTTTGGCACATTTGTTATTCACATGCACACTCGGTTAACTTTTAGATTCCTTGTTTTGGCAACAAGGGAAAACCGCCAACTCTTTAGCTTCGAGTGGCATTACTACATGCATATTAAATTTATTCCTATTATGTGGCAAAGAAGAAACTCCTGTTATAACTATTGAAGAACGTTTCTAGATTTATTATTTCATGATTTTTTTCCATAAATTGCTTCCAAAATTTTAATTAACCTTTGAGTGAGTATTTATTTTGATTTAAAATTATTTTCAGCGAAAGTTGCAGCCGCTGCCGAGGAAGATGACGAAGACTTGAAGGAATTGGCTTCGTGGGCATCATAATTCTTTTGTAAATATACTTTTTCAAATTATATTTTTATTTGTGACTGATATTCCAAATAAAGTTGGTTGTAAAAATACATATACTTTATGCATTTACATATTAGGAGTTTAAGGGTTCACAGTACCTTTCAAACATTTTTTTTTTTTAAGTTAAGTAAATTTGATATTTTTTTGAAACCATAACATGCATACTTGTTTTGTAATCAATAATTTATTTTCAAAATTGAAAAAATATTGCCTACTTTTTTTAACAATTCGAAAAATTGAGAAAAATTTCAATTTTTTAAAATCCCTAAGGCTTTTTTTATTTTTGCACTAATTTAAAAAAAGGTTTCTGCTAAACGATCACTATAATCATCTCTAAAAATCTGTGCATTCATTTGTTTATGAGTTTATTAGAAAATTTTCTGTGATTAATTACGTAAAAAATCAAAGTTTTTTTTTTTAAATTTGGTTTTTAAAGATTTAACATGCTCTAAACATTTGAGTAATTTATAAAATGCTAATCCAATGCACAGTTTTGTCAAATAGGTTATCCCAATTGCAAAAAGTATTACTTTAAAGCTGTATCTTTAAGAGAAAAAAATCCTTAGGGATTCTAATGACATGAAAACACAAAGAGACCATCATCGAGAAAAAGCAATTTAAAGTTTTTTGTTTGCATAAGAACACATAGCGAGCATGGCCTAAAACCACTCATAACTTTTTAAACATTTGAACTAAAGCATTGAAACTTTTCCCCTGTGTTCAGAATAGTTTTTAGTTTTGAAATAGGCAATAAAATTTTTTTTGATCGTTTCATCATTTTTGAGGTACCCCTTAAGTAGATTATTAGGTAATAACAAACTTGGCTGTTCTTAGACAAAATGGCATAACCAAAGAGTTTATTTTATTTTGTCCCCCATTAAATCAAATACCCTGAGATTGAAAAGTAGCATGCAAATAAATGTAGTCCCTGACCATTAGGGTGGTTCAAAAATAAAAATTTCAAAAATTGTATTCTCCACAAGCTTGTTCTTGTTCTATATGGTATTCTAGAATTAATGGAGGGAAATTAGGATGAATTAGTCGGTATTTAGGGGTTGGGAAGAATTAACACTTGGATAGCCTGATTTAGTATGGATAGAGTGGAGTTTTTGTTAAAAACTCGGACATTTTGGTGAAGACATTTTACTAGTGATATTATTAACCCGAGATTGCTCGCGCAGGGTATGACATACCCACCTCTTCACTTTCAATCAAATTTATCCCCACCTTTTTTTTTTTTGGAAGTGGACGATTCCTTGAGTAGCTGACCCATAGGGCATAACCTTGAAGGGGTAGAAACGGTGGGGACATTCTAAAATTAGTTTCTTTGGAATTGACTTCTACGGGTGTATCATACCCTGTGCGAGTATTTCTGCTACAGTTCTGAACTGAAGCATACGCAATGCTTTCAAGAGACTTAAAATTAAAACTAGGATCTAGTGAAGACATTGCATCCCCTGCTAAAAAAGCAAAGTCAACGTACAAAAGCTGTACTGAAAACCCCAAAATAAAAGACAAAAATCAAATTTGTGTGTGAAAAATGACAAAAATATTTCCATGGACCATATGACATGCATTTGCAAAAAAATGTAGAAATTGAATGCAAGTCTTTTAAGAAAGTATTTTATAATTATACTCTTTTATCTTATTTGCATTTTCAACCTTTTTGAAGGGGAAAAAAAACTTGAAAATACTAAAGAACCTCCTCAAGTATGAGATTCCCTGCGTGAGCAATCTCGGGTTAAGTACAGAAATATTGTGTAAAAGATTATTTTACATTTTCAAACATCTTAACACGAGTTCCTGAAATGCTCATTTACATAATCCTCCTTGTTCACTAAGATTTAATGGCGTCATTGGCCATTGGTGTCACCTCCTTACACGTTGAAAGTTTTTCTCAATAGTTTAGAAAATTGTAATAATTAATAGATTTGTTTTGAATTGACCTGTAAACAGTGAAATTTTACCAGGAGTGATTGTTATCTGAAATAAATTGCTTTACATTCTTAACAGAAGTAAAGCCCAAATATCATAAACAATTACTGTTTTTTTAAGGTACTACAGTTCCTTGCTACAGTCCCATTGCTCACATCCACAATATTTTAAAATGTGTTGTGTGTATGATAAATGCACACAAGAACACATTATATACTAAACTTTGTGTATATAAACTAGTACAGTCGGACCTCAATATAAGGTCATTCCACGGGACTTCACAAAACTGACATTATAAGCGGGGTGACCTTATAACCGATTCATATACATATATTTATTGATAAATAAGGATGTATACATTAATTCTTTTCAAAATTTATTACGTCCGAACACATCAGTTAATTTAATTATAACAGTTCAATGGATTTGAACCACTTTTGGAATTAATAAGAAACTTCGAAATGCCTTTTTAAAACTTCCATTTAGAATAAAACTGCATTCAAATATGCCCAAGCAAAGAACTGATGTGCAACTTACCTTACTTAAAATTACATTAATACAGGACTGATGCGTTTTTTCTTTAGTTTAAACACAATGGTTTCTAAGTATTTTCTGAAAATTTTCTTCGGCTTCTAATGACTGGTAAAAAATTGCGATATGTACATACTTAGTGCCGACGTTACTGCTTCATATTTTAGTATCACTGTCATAACACTCACTTTCTACTGTTAATTACTACGTCAATGGGAAAAACATCTTTTCACTTTTTAAGGATCGTATATCGATCGAAAATTCTTGAGAGTGAATCTATTAGGCAATGAAATCATTTAAGGAAATCAGACAAAAGTGACCTTATAAGCGATTAATGTTTTATGACCTGACCATATATCCGATAATACAGAATTTCTATTCAGCGAGCCAGGACTTTAGAAAAGTGACTTTATATGCGGGGTGACCTTCTAAGCGGGTGACCATATATCGAGGTCTGACTGTATTTTCCAATTTATTTGCACTTTTACTAGACTATATGATCAGTTTTCACTGCATAAGAACATTGCCTGGATGTTTTATCTTTAAATTTATACATTGAATTGTTTATTTCAAAAACCAGTCAAGCAACAAAATTTGTAATATTAGGAAAACATCTATATCAACATATTAAATTATTCAATAATGATTACAACATTGTTTTTGGAAAGAAATATACAGGCATCCCTCATGTAACATGGATAATTCATTCCGTGTAGTATCGAAACCGTGGTATACGAGACTTTTTTTATAAATGTTTTTTTAACTCATTTTTTAACCTAATTAATCATGTACATGCCATAAATCATGTCACTGTGTACTGTGTTATATTGAAACCGTGTCATACGAGACCTTGAAATAATGTAAATCACGGAATATGTACCGTGTCATATCGAAACCAATTCATAAGGTGCAAATTTTATAATAACTGAAATTTCGGCTCAATAGAACATACAAATGAAAACTGAGACCCACTGATTTAAAAATATATAAAAGATAAAACTTAATTATTTTACATACCTTAAAGCTGTTATGAAAGAAGAAAAAATTTCATCCGCTTTTCTTTCTGTACTAAGAACGAAACACATTCCATAAGAAAAGAAATCTGAGCTTTTCTGTAGCAATAAAGTTTGTCTGAGCAACAGCAACAAAACAAAATTCAAAATAAAATAAATAGAATTATTCATTTTATTTCAACTACATTTTTTATTTATCGTTTGCTAAATTTAGCTTACGTTTAATCCTAATTTAATTTTCTTACAATGCATGTGAAACAAAATAATATTCACCTTTTTGCCTTTCGAACACTGATGAGAAAAATCAAGTATGTATGTATTTAAAAGTTAAAAACTGGTGTTATGCGAGGAAACCAAACTTTTGAGCCCTTGACATACAATGCTTCGTAAAAGTGTCATAAAAACAAAGTAAAAACTTATTACCGTGTAGTTATGAATTCAAGTTTCATACCGTGTAATATCGAAACCGTGTTATAATAATGTCAAATTTTTGGTACCATGTAATATTGAAACTGTGTTGTAGAAGTACCATGTTATATGATCGATGCCTGTACCTTAATATGTATCCCTTTTAGTTTAAAACATTGTAATCGTTATAGAAAATTTTAATGAAAAGGTAAAAATGCTTTTTCAAATTTTTAGAGTTTGTCACTTGACGTGTTTTTGAAATAAACTGTTTAGTTATGCTTTACATTGTTATAATGCTCTGCATTTTGTCATCATCGAAAAAAATATACTCTAATAAAAACGTTCCTGTTTTTGTCCAAAGTGTTAGTAAGATGATGATATTATCAGAACAATAAGGTTTACATGACAAATTAAATTTGTGCTAGGAATTTCGAATTGAGAAAAAATGTGTTAGGTTTAAATTGTTATCTTTATTTACTGTCTTTAACATTCATCAAAACTTCTTGCAGTAAAGTGAACTTAAGTTTCTCTACATTCAAAAATATTTGCTGATTAGTTAGTAATTAAGACAATCTTCTGTAAGTGTTCTGGTTTTTACTAAAATTAATTTTAAACTAAAAGCTAACAGGGTTAAATGTACAATTTAAAGATTTTTTTCACTTTATATTTCTTGATATCAGAATTTTTCTTAAAGTTGTGTTTTCCAGTGAGTTTTCAAAGAAAAATATTGTGAATGAAACACTGCTCTTAATCATTTAATAATATTTTGATCAGTTGCAAGATCTTTTTATCTATTTTCCTAATTTCACAAAAGTTTTATTCATTATTCAGTAAATATATGAATTAAACTCTAACCTTTCAGACAAAATTTGTACCAAATAAGCTTTAAATTATGTTGCTGCATATTACAAAAAAAGCTAACATCTATTTCACTAAGTATAATACTCTTTTTTGTTATGCCAAATTTTATTAATATTTTAAATTTTAGTTAGTATTTGGCAGTATTTTATAAATTTTAGTCAGTAAAATCAGTATTTTTGTCCCTCCAAACAGTTTTACCCCTTGAAGGTAAAAGTTCACTTAAATCTCCCCTTAAAACGTAAGACCCTCGTTTTTACCTTCTTCTTCTAGTTAATTAGAATATAAATCTAAATTTTTTAATGTTCCCAGCAAATTTTTTCAACTAAGCAGTAAAATGCTTTTTTTTTTATTATTATTTACAAAATAAATGCTATCAAAAAATGCTTGGATTTTGTATGCAAAGTACTTTTTCTATTTCAAAATTTCTATCAAAAAGTGCCTTTTTTAATTGAACTAAAGTGCCCTTTTATCTGGAAACACCCCTGCACCTTTTTTGGTCTGAGGGAAACACGACAGTCTAAGTCAATGATGTCAGTTTAAAAAGTTCTTCCAAATTATAAAATTTTTAAGTTCTTTTACAATCGTCTTATACACCATCATGCACCAGTTATGTTAACTAACTTCATGTAATTTTTTTGGAAAAAGACAAAAAATTAGATTTTGAATCAATAAATAATTAGTGTGAAATAAATTCAGATTTTTTAGTTGTATCACCTCTGTTGTCGGAGTGAATCATGTTTTTCTGAAGCTTGAACTGAGAAAGTTTGAAGACCTCTGCACTAATAATGAACATACAGTGGGACCTCCATATATCAAAGTAGTAAATTGCCGGGGGAAAATTCGATGCATAGAAACAATCTTAGTTTATCATAAATTCTCCCAAAACGTTAAAAGTAAGGCTGATTTTTGTGTGAAACCCAATTTCTTATTTATACGAGCATCGGGTTAAGTGAAAGTTAATAATTAAAAATAAATGTGAAACATTTAACTTTTTACTGAGCACTGCATAGTTTCTAAAAAACCAACTGCAATGCCCTTTCATGTTTTTGAGTAAGAATTCTGTAAGTTTCAGTATTTTTATTATATCATTCTGATTTCTCATAATAGCAAGCACACTACTTGCGGGCATACTAAATTTACCAGAAATGACATTTTTGGGCATCCATGCATCTTCATTCTTTGGCAATTCAACTTGATCCGCAACATTAGGGGATTTTCATTTTGACAATGTGATCGAGAGAAAAGTAAAAAATCAATCTACTTTTAGCTTCAGTGAATGCTTTTCACTGAAGCTAAAGAGACTAGGAATGATCATCAACGGACAATAAGGATAACTTGAAACTGAATTTACTGTATTACTGGTTGCAACTAAGAACTAAATTAACTTTAAGGAATTTAAGATCTCCAGAACGGAGCAACGACCCTGTTTACAGGCTCCTCAATCCCAGATTCTTTGTAAGTTTCGTAGCAACCTTTAGTAAACATAATTGTCTCCCCTAACCTTCATTTTTCATGAGACAAACAGTCTAAAGTGGAAAAAAAAATCTACGAATGTCTCGAAAAAAATTTCCGATGTATAGAGTTTTTTTTTCGATATATAGAAACAATTTTTCAATGTAATGGACATGGAAATTTGCTGGGATTTCGATAGATAAAAAATTTCAATATTTGGAAATTCGGTATATGTAGGTTTGACTGTGTATATATGTATTTAATGCTGTAAAATTTAACATTAATTCTGCTTTATTTCAGATGCTAAAAAGGTTTCCAAGATTAGCTGAATCTGTTTTATACTTTTCCCTGTGGAGGCAAGAGCAACTAGTGCATATTCTTTCAACTAAGGACTGGGTACTTTTGAATTGCTGTAGCTGTTGCCTTCCAGTTAATCACCTCGCAAGGGATGAAATCATGTATATTTCGAAAATTAAATAGCCTTTTTATGCTGTCAATCTGCCCTGTAAATTGATTGTTATGTACTTGTTTTAGGGAATTCACAAAGTAGAAATTGTATGTATCTGGCATTCTCTTGCTAAATAACTTTCTGATGGAATTAACAATCACGAAATCTTATTTTCTCAAAGCTTAAGTAAATGCTATGTAAGTTATATTGAAGTATTTTGGAGAAAAAAAAATAAGGCAATGAAAAACTTAACGTATAAAAATTGATTTTGTTAGTGATTTTATAACAAAATGTCATTTATATTATGTAAACATGAAACAGTTTGAAATCAATTCTTTATATTGTACAAATGACATTTTGTGATATTGAACTTTTGTTTTGATGTATAATAGAGTTATTTTTTTGTTAACTTGATTTTTTTGTCCGAGGATACAAATTGTTTTTAAGTTCAAAATTGTATGTAAAGCATTAAATAAAATATATATTTCTATGCTTATGTAAGTTCTTGTATTAAATTCAAAATCATACTCGAATATTTTGTAAAAGTTTGAAGAAATCTAAGAATGCAAATTGTAGTTGCTAAATATATGCAGACGAACATCCATATATCAAACTTCCACATATCGAAATTTTCTATATATCAAAGTCCCAGTAAATTTCCATGTCCATTACATAAGAATAATTGTTTCTATACATCGAAAAAACTATGTATAGAAAAATTTCGAGATGTTCGTAGATATTTTTTTCTACTTGAGACTGTGTTAAGAAAAATGAAGGTTGGGGGAGAAAATTATGTTCATTAAAAGTTGCTACGAAACTCATAAGGAATCTAGGGTTGAGGGGTGTGTAGATAGGTCGTTGTAACGTTCTGGAGTCCCTCAAGTTTATTTCAAGTCTTAGTTGTAACCAGTAATACTGTAAAATTAGTTTTAAGTTATCCCTTTTGTCATTCCTAGTCTTTTTAGCTTCAATGGAAATCAGTCAACTTAAGTAGATTGATTTTTTACTTTTCTCCCTATTACATTGTCAAAACGAAAATCCCCTAATATTACGGATCAACTTGAATTGTAGAAGAATGAAGATATATGAAGGCGCAAAATTGTCATGTCCAGTAAATTTAGTATTTCCGCTAGCAGAGTTCCAACTATTATGAAAAATCAGAAAGTTGTGATAAAAGTATTGAAACTTACAGACAACTCACTCAAAAACATGAAACACAGCATTACAGTTGGTAAATTTAGCTTTAATTTTAATGTTTTTGGAGATTTTTATGATAAATTTTGATCATTTCTATGTATCAAAATTTCTATCAAATTTTTTTCCGGCAATTTGCTACTTCGATAAATGGAGGTTCGACTTAATAGAAAAGAAAATACTCATCTAGTTTCTGATCAAGTGCAAGATTTAAAGTTGATTTTGCCGTTTCGGTATTAGAATTTGATGCAACACTTGTTCAGGATGGGAAAAAATAATTCAATTCGAGATAGTCCAGTAGTTTTCTGAAAAAAATCAATTCTGAATATAGAATGCAGTGAAAGAAGTAAGCTAACTTATACCCAATTTATTTACATTCATCTCTAAAGCATTTTATTCCCGATATAGGATGAAAATCTTGGTCTAAATAAAATATGTGATGATCCTGAGATTTTGTGACTGAGTGGTTTTAAAAAGAAAAGTCAAATTTTTGACAAGTGTGTGACACCTATTTTGGTGTTTGCACAGCCTTAAAAAACCCTGTTTCTTCTTACAAGCAATTCGACTTTAGTTTGACCCAAAAGTAGCCATTTGTTCCATGAAAGAAAACCCATTCTGCAATTTATTTTAGTAGATTCGCCTCCCGATTTTTCAATTTCTTTTTTCTTAAATATTTTGTCCAACTGTGAAATACAGATCAAGAAATAGTGAAAACACACATGATAATATAATTCAAAATATATACAGTTGGACCCCGATTTAACGAATTTCTTTTTCCTCGAGAAAAATGAAGGCCAAAACCCCTATTTACCGAATAATAAACCCGGAATTAACAAATTAGTTTTATAGCTGAAAAAAAAATTGTTTTGTTAATTTGAGTTAGGATAGATTAAATTGTTTCCCAAATGTTATATCCATATTGTCGGAAGTAGAAAATGACTTTTCTTGGAATCGGCCATTTTTGACGGGCGAGAGGGAAACCAACGAATATTGATTCTGATACAGAAAGCTATAATGAAACTCCCATTAAAACTGTTACTTTTTCAAATGCTTTACATGGCCTGAAAACTTAAAACATTTCTCATGCAGCAGGCTGCAAATGACAGTATTTTTTTTAATCTCCTTAAAGTCGAAAGATAACTATTTTGAGTCAAATATCAAGGAATTTGTCAAACATCTATTACTCAGTAGTTTAAAATTTCACATTGTGTGTAAAATAGAGATGAGACGGGCTAAGCCCGAGCTCTAGAACTTAAAATAGGTTTCAGGCTCAGGCTCATGATAAGATTTTAATCTTCAATTTCCATACAAATATACTTTTTCTATTGAAAATGGATTCTTTTTTTAAATTTTACTTTGCTTTAGTGTAAAAATGCATGAAACTTAAACCCAATGGGATGAAGTATTCAATTTTAATTTTAAAATTTCTTTTTTGGGCAATAAATGTATACTATTAGTTTTTTCAAAAAAAAAAGGATTTTTAAATTAATATTTGCCTCACATGAAAATTTAAAAAAAATAAGACAAAAAATTAGTTAACAGTTATTTATAACATGTTTGTTTGTGATTACTATTACAATAAATAATATACTAATTCATCTGAAATAGAGCATTTTGAGAAAAGTTTTAATAAAATGATCTTTATTAATAGACAGATTTATAAAAAATGTTTTGAACCAATTGCTGTTGAAATATAAGAACCCATTTTTGGTTGACTTAAAATGAAACTACAGCAGAACCATGTCTGACTCTAGTGGGTTTGGTTTTGAGAGTTTTTGACTCGGGCTCGAATTTTGACACGAGACAATATCCCTGGGCTCGGGCGGGCTTAGTTTTCAAATTTTTGGGCTCGAGCTTCCAAAAATGAGCCTGAACTCATTTCTGGTGTAAAAGTCATGGAACGCTGAATAAAAAGTGTACACTTTCTAACCATGGATATTTTTGCGCAGTTGCTTATAAGGGGTTTTAGATAAGGTAAATGTAGTTTTTTAAACTTTTTTTCACACCTGGATATTACGAATGACCCCAATTTAACATATAAAAGTTTCAGTCCCATTGAATTCGTAAAATTGGGGTCCGACTGTATTTATGATTCAATTTTTACAAAATGTGCTCAAAAGTATTTAACAGGATATCAAATCTTGAGAATACTTGGTTCCAATTACATGACTTTTTCTTGATAATAATTAAATATAGTTAAAAAAGGACATCAGTAATGAATTGTGAAGAGTTTGTTAAAAGATAAGTTAAGAGAAAAAATCCACTACAACTTGTATTCTTCAAAATAATTTCAAAATATTCCCAATGGGGTTGTTTCCTTCAGTCAAAAGTAATACTTTTAGTTGGTGAAATTGATAGAATAAGCGAAAAAAATAACATTGACCCAGGAAACACTTTAATTTTCCCAACAGTTATTTTTTAATTCATTTTTTAAAATGTACGATTTTTCAAACAAGGCGTGGTCTTGATGACGTCACAAATGATGCTCTTTGGCGCATCTTCCCACCTTGTTTCCAAGTTATGATAATCAAGAAACGAATTAAATTAAAATTGTGCTCTGCGCTTGCCATCAACCCTATCGTTGTCAATATGTGTGAATAAAGAGATGAATTAAATATTTTGCTCTATGAATGGCAACACGAAATGGCATTTCATCACCTGTGATGTCATCGGCAGAAGCTTAAACAATGAAAGAGCACTGATTTAAGTAATCTTTAAAAATATTAAACTTAAACAAATTATTTAAAAAACAGTCAGATCCTATGTTTTTAAGCATGCTCTTTCGGAAAAAAATACATTTAAAAATTTTGGAAACACCCCATTATGCAGTTAAGATTATTTTAGCGCCACATGTATCAAAATGAACTAATTGAATATCTTACCCCAATATTATAGTATGCTCATATGCCTAAAAATCTAGTGAAAACGACAATTTCCTTAAATTCAAAATATTTTTAATTATCCAATTTTATTATTATTTAATATGTAATTTTAATTATCCAACTTCGAGAAACTTTGTCTTTAAAAACCATTCATTTAATGTTAATAAATTGTGTATGATTATTGGGAAAGAGAAAAGGATGCAGAAAGGCTAGTCTCTTAAATAAATTTAGCAACTGAAAATACTTTCTGCTTTTCATATGCTAAAAATAATTATCTCTATTCCTGCGTTTTTCCTTACTGGAGGAATTATTACATCTATTTCAATAGGTTTTATTTCCAATATCCAAGTTAAAAATAAAGCAATAAAAATCTCCATACATCGCTACTGATAATCGATATTAATTGCATCTTAATTATCCATTTATTTATTCTAATGGATATCTATGCAATTTTTTTTCTAGAAATAATGCAAGTTTAAATGATGGTGCGTAACACAGTTATGTCAAGAAATAGCGCATGAAAGAAAACATTAACATTTATAATGCACACATATAAATTCAATTTAATTCACATGTTTTATTATATAAAAGCATGCCATCTAAAAGTTTTCATCTTTTTTACCGAAAAAGATGTTGCTAGTAATCTTGAAACACACTTTTAATGCATGTTGACCTTAATCTGTTGAAATTGGATTTAAATATGCATATGAAGGTCAATTGGACAAAGATCGAGCCAAAGCTTAAACAAAAAGAAAATGTCAATAACCGTGAAAAGTAATAAAGGAAAAGCTGAATGGAAGAAAAAACACCAAGGAATGAAATAAACAAAAACAAAATTTTCGGAGAAGGAAAAATAAAGATAAATAGAAGAAAATGGGGGGGGGGATGTCAACCATGACAAAAAAATTTAAAATAAACAAAGCCAGATAGATAAAAACGAATGGAAAAAAAATGAGTGGGGAAAGGACAGTGTTAAAGATATGGGAGCCAGACATTGGTATTTGGCTAATCCGCTATTTTTGTCTTTTAAGCTGCATGCTTATCTGCTCTTGGCTTTTGTCGGATGTCTTTTCATCCCGAAGCTCATTACTTTTTGCATTGAAAAAGGCGTTCCGTGTAAGGCCAAAACACCTGTCTGCAGTAATCGTCGAATTTGTGCTTTTCTGACGTTGTTATTTCTTACTTTACTGTTCTGCACAAAAGTATTTATTTATCTTATTTATTAAATAGTTTGAGAACTTTTTTTTTTTTTTGTAAGTTGAGTGGATTCATCTATTGTATGAAATATATTATGTTTATACATGTAAAGTAAATGTCTACAAATTTTTGAACATTGAAAAAAAAACCTGATTTAAATTAAAAATATCTAATTTAAATCAAAAAAATCACAAACCCTGCCAAAAATAAGTAAAAATTTTCATCAAAATTTACATACTTTGAACATTCACTTTAATAGGAAGTTCAAAACATTATTACTAAAGAATGTTTCCGTGCCTAAATTTCTGTTTTTAGATCCAACAAGTATCAACAACAAAAATCAAAAGCTGTACGAAATCGACTTTCAGTTTACGGGAGCCAAGCAGTTATTGTCGGAGGTGAAAACAATTGCAACCACAGATATTATTTCTCCTCCACCCAAAAATTATCTTCTAACTTAATTTTAATATTGAGATTTCATAGATTCGAGAAGGAATGTAGGGGAAGGGACTTTCAAGACTTTTCAATGAAATTGCTCCAAGTACGTTAACTTACTTAAAATGTCCTTTACGTGACATTTGGAGGAGGAGAATTCATAACTGATGTAGAAAAAGTTATCATAACGTTCACTGATCTTGCATCCTTAGGAGTCATAACATGATGGTAAGGGTGTGGGCATGCAGTTGTTGCATTTTTTTGGAGAAGGGGGGGGGGATCAAATTGGTATCAGAGAAAAATAATGGCAATTCAGGTTTGAGCACTTGTAGAAAGAACAGAGATCTATTTTCAATTACACCGTGGCTTCAGAAAATTAGCACTCAAAAACAAGGAAATGTACGAAGGTGGTTGTTTCCTTTAGTCAAAAGAACTACTTTTAGTCACCGATATTGATAGAATAAGCAAAAAAAAACATGGAGCCAGAAAAAACTTTTTTTTCCCAACAGTTATTATTTTTTGAAATATGCGATTTTGGAAATAAGACGTGGTCTTGATGACGTCACAAGTGATGTACTTGGCGTGCTAAATGTTTACGCTAGGCTGCCAAGCGTTGCCAGAACATGATAATTTGCGCTGTGCGCTAATAGCATCAGTGAATGGCATTTCATCACTTGTGATATCATGTGCAGAAGGGTAAAAAATGAATTTCAACTTGCACACTGATTAAAACAATAGTTTAAAAATATTGAACTCAGTCAAATTATTTAAAAAATTGTGAAATCCTATGTTTTTAAGCATGTTCTTTCAGAAAAAAAATGCTTTTAAAGTTTCAGAAACAACCCAGTTATGGGAACATTTAATAAAACAAAAACAATGCTCCTTCTAAAGGATACCCATTCTTCGTTGCTTCCTAATCAACACTTAATAATAATAATGCAATTGAAATCTATAATGATTTCATAACTTCATTCTACAGTGAGTAAAAACATTTTTTTGTTTAAATTTTATTCAAAGTCAACTAAGACTTTTACATAAGCTTGAAATAAAATTTTCTAGAAGCGTAAGATGAGGATTTTTGTGTAGTTTTAAAATGAAATAATGACTGCTAAGCACTTATGAGTTTTTAAGAACCACATGAACAGCAATGTATAGTTTCATCAATCGTCTTATTGTATAAAATCAAGATATACAAATGAAATAAACAACAAAAATCAGACATTACAGTTGACAAACAGAATTAATTTAGTGATTTTGAAGAATTACATTAAGTACATCTCAGCAAATGGAAAGCTTTTGCAATACACAGTGAAATACCTAAGCAGAAATAAAAGTTGAAAACCCGAGCAACTCTAATGCAAATACACACCTTTCATAATAAACAGTTTGAAGCAAAATTTGCACATCTGCAATCACCAAGAGAAAGGAAAAAAATTATTATCACAGTTATATTTTTCCTCTAAGAACTTATGCATTATTTCTTACTTTTATAAGGAAACAGTCTCCAGGAAGGGGGAAGGGATTTTTTAATTGTTTTATTTATTTATTTGAGCTTATTTATTGATTTATTTGTAATTTAAATTATTTTATTTCAGTTTATTCTGTTTATATTTCATTTCCTTTATTAGTTTGTGTGTGTGTGTATGTCATTGGCGTAACACAGAACTTTTCCAATAAAATATCAATAATAACAATAACTAAAAATAAATAAAAAGTATTTAAAAAATATGTAAAAAAATAAAGTAAAAAAAAGAGAGCTGAAAATAAAAAGGGGAGGGGGGGGGAGATGGGCACCCCTGATAGTCTTGCATTCTTGACTGGCATTTTTTTTCAATTCACCAGTTGAATAACAGATAGTCTATCGGGGCAGTGGTTTCAAGAAAAAGGGTCAACTATTTTGAGAACTGCTTGAGCATCTTATACACTGGCAAAAAAAAAAAAAAAAAATGAAAAAGTGAGACAAACCTGTAAATTGTGAAATTAAGTTTTTAAGACAAATAAGAAGCAGAAAATCGTAGAAACCTCATTTTAATGGATAATTTTTAGGAACAAAGGATGTAACCGGAAAATTAATATGCAGTCAACTCTCGATAACTTAGAAGTTTCAATGGATCTGCATAAACCTACCAGATTTGGGAATTTCCCACAGTCTTGATTTTTTGGATGCAATAAAAGAGTTTGGGATGCAATGAAAACTTCCAGATAAAGTGAAATTTCAGTTCTAAGGCTTCGAGTTATAGCAAGTTAACTGTAATATATATATTTTTTTTGAAGCGATTGTTTTTTTACATTATTTAAAACTATCTTTTCAAAAAATCCCAACTTTTATATGATAAATCAAGTACATTAGCATTTTGTATATTCATTTTTAAATTCCGACACACAAAGGAAGGGGGTTATAAGTTTGACGTGTCTGTGTATCTGTCTGTGGCACTCTAACGCCTAAACAGATGGGCTGATTTTGAAAAAAAAAAAAAAAAATTCGAAAGGAGAGTTAATAGTGTTCTTAGCTAAGTTGCATCTTTGGATGACGTTAATTAACGAAGTTATTAATTAAAAACCTCTGAAATGTTTTTAGCAATTTTTGCAGTGAAAACATAGTTATTTAAAAAAGACAACCTTGTTAGAGATTCAGTCAAACCTTGATATCTTGAACCTCCTTATCTCGAAACCCTTGATGTCTCGAAATTTTCCCCAGCATTTTCTATAAAAAACCCCTATGTATTTTCCATAGTTATCTGGAAATTTATTTTTTCGAAACCCTTGGCATGTCGAAAGTTTTGCACAGAAGCAAGTTTCAATTGTCGTTTTGCTTTGGCAATTTTTGTAGTAAAACCAGAGACAATTGCTTAACGTTTTTCATCCCTTTTCTTGGAAATTTTGTCAATAGGGGATTGTGGCAAGATAATAGGGGAGTGTTGGTAAGAGGGGTGCTGTGTTTTCCCCAGAGTTTAGAATTTTTGTGCATTTCTCTCGAACATGTTGTCCTTTTTGAGGAAAAGTGTTCAAAAGCAAACAGGAAAATGTGTTCCGCACTTTCATCATTCAGCTTTTTTAACTCATAAAAAATGGCTGCTGAGAACTTTTTGAATGTGAGGTTACTGGTTAAAGATAAAATTATATTTTTTAAATTTTTAGGTGAAAAAAACAAGTTGAAATTATTGTTCATTTCAAAATCTCATCCTGTGCATTTTCGACAATTAGAAAATTTCAAATCTAGTGAAATATTGAAGACTACTTTATTGATCGTAATTCAAAGTGGTCCCATAGTACATATATAAATGCATATAGCGTACGTGTGTGTAAATGTGAAAGTTACTGGTGTAATTTTTTAAAAACCTTGACAACTCAAAGACTCGATATCTCAAAATTTTTTCCCGTCCCGAGAGATTCGAGATATCGAGGTTGTACTGTACTTCTCAAAAAAAAAAAAGAATAAAATGAAGATTTTAATTTTGGTGTATGTGTGTGGAGGGAAAGGGGGGCAAAACATTGTAAGTCTAAAATCAAGTAATCAATAGTATTTAAAATACCTCACGAATCATCCCTTAGAGTAGGAAAGCATTCATATGTATTTTTTTCTTAGAAACAAATTAAACAGAAATCTGGAAAGAAATATCGAAGATAACTCTTCCCCCCCCCCAATAGATATACATACATATCTAACAGTAATTTAATTCGTTATAAATTTTAGCACTTTTGTATGTCCATGTAAGATTTGTATTGGACACTAAAAGGTTGATAAAAACATAAGAAAATGTCTTCAACATGAAATTGAAACGAAAAAATATTTATTTCCAAACTAACCAATTGTAAAAAGAGCTTGCTTATGACATGGGAATTCACTACACATATTTATAAGCTGTAAGTGACTCAAAATTAATGAGTTATATAATTTTACTACAGTAAATTAAAATTATTTGTCTGTTTTGTTAACTTGTAACAGGAGAGGTGAAAAAGTATGACGTAACAGGGGACGTGAAGCCTCACAGATCGCCCGATTAACGATTTTTTTAAAATCATGTAATTAAGATAAATTTCTGTAATTTCCCTTAGTTGTTCTTTGAGCTTTTATAAGTACGGGGAAAAAATATTATTGAATTTTGAATCGAAATATACCTCTCCCAAGGAAATTTTGCTAGAGTCTTTTAAGATTTATCGAGAAGATCATATGCTGCAGTAAATAACTACTCGTAATAAAAATGAATCTATTATTTATTAATGATTTCATTTTGGTTCTTTAATACATATAAAATACTTTAGTACCAGAAAATTGATTATATCACTTTACGGGAAAATTTTGACAGCCCTTTAACTATTAGTATTGCTGTGTCTTATTTCGAGGAATAATTCAGCCTTCATTGTCCCTAGAACATCATTGCGTAACGTTTGTGAACATTTCAAACAAATCTCAACCTCATCTAGAATATTTTGCATCTCTTCCGCACAACGCGGATAAGATAAATGAACCTATATCCGTGGCTCTAACGTTAAGAGCCTAATGTCTACTACTGCCGAAAATAGTAACATTGAAGGGGAGGGGAGGTCTCACAGACCGCTTTTAAAGAATGAAATGAAATTTAAACCTGATGCATTTGCCTAAAGATACTGATAAGCAAGGGGGTTATTCAAGATCACAAAACAAAAAGCCATTGAAAAACCATTCAATCAGACTGAAAATGAAATAGGAGTGATCGGTTGAACTTTTGAGTGGTCTATGAGACTGCACGTCCCCTGTTAAGGGTTTAAAAAAAAAATCATCCAGCTTTCGATTGTGAGCAGTAAAAATCTTTTTTTTTTAATTTTAAAATTCATTCAAGTGTGTTTCTTAATAAATATTAAGAAAAATAAATAAATAAAAATTTAAGACATTGTTATATGCCATTTCAGAGTATTTTTCAACAATAGCAAAATTGAAGAGTTCCTTTTTAACTATCACGTCTTGTTTATCTCCTTTTGTGCATAAAAACCAATTTAGGCAAAAAAACATTTTATGATACATTTTTAATCTGAGGAATCATAGGAAGAAATATTTCTTGAAAATTATTCTTAAAATAATTTAAACATGCCTTATAAATGCTTTTCAAAAATGTATTGTTGCCAAAATTTCTTTAGTAACATTTAAATAAATAATGTCAATAATTCAATATTGTTAATTGGTCCTTTATTGCATTTCAATTTTCTTTACAGATAATAAGTAAGTTTAGCAAGAATTTAACATCATTTCCCCCTCTCATTTACAATGGATATAAATTAGATTTAGACAATAAATTTTTGATTAACATTTTCCCAAGAATTTGAAATGTACTTGCTTATACAGTAGAACATTAAAAATCCAAACCTATGTATGCATTACATAAAATAATCCCCCTCCTCCCCCCCCCCAAAGCAAAGATATAAATGAAAAAATAAAATTTCTTTTCTCTTTCTTCCCCTGAAAAATCACACTATACGTGAACATATATTGTTCTATAATGCTGACTTTGTTTCGCTGTTTTTATTTTTATTTCTGAGAAAAGTTAGTACATTCATTCTTGTGCTCTCTTGTACTTTAATTAAGTATTTGTTATTAATAAATTTGTTTCATCTGCAAATGCTAAGTAATTATTCAATAATTTTTTTTAAATGTTTTTTATTTCTGACATTCAATGAAATCAAAGGACAGGTTTGGATGTGTGTTGGAGTATGTTACGCTACCAGAATAGTGGATCCTGTGTGTGCCACTGGTTCATAGATATTACAGTCAAACCTGCTTATATTAGAATCGCAATTCAAGAATATTCTGCTTAATGTAATAATTTTCAAAACACCAAATCGTTGTTGTCTATTATTTTAATCCTGTTTAATAGAGTACAGTAAACCCCCGATTATCCGCGGAATTGGGTGGCACAAATGCCGGGAATAATAAAAATCACGTATAAACAGCAAAAAGGTTCAAATGAGGGACAAATAAGGTAAAAATTGTCCTTCCTCGAAGACTTAGCTGTATTGATGCATAATACTTTCTTCTAACAGTGAAAAAATATACAGTACAGTAAAACTGTTTTGTATTTTTGCACAACAGAACTTATCAATAAAGAACAAGTGTATTTACGATCAAAAAAGTACAAAAAATAAACAAGTAAAACGACTGTTTAAATTTAATTTTTTGACAAAAAAAAAAAAAAAAACAGCCATTGGTATGCTTTTTACTGTGAAAATATAGATTCTTGATTGTTAATTGACTCGCGGATAACTGGGAAAATTAACTGTTATCTCACTTATTAGCATAATTTTTTTATGGAAAATTAGCTATTTCATTTAGTGGGCTTAACTGTATATGACCACTTAATTTCATCCCATGACATACTACTTTCTTAGACAGTAGTTTCTCAGTTATTTCCTAAAATACGAATTTAGTTTTGATTTTTGACGTTCTACTGCATTTATCAAAGACAAATTTAAGAGGTACAAATTTATTCATCTACATAAAAAAAAAAAACAATTGAGACTTAGATCAATAACACAGTTGATTAAATAATCAGTTATATATATGAACTTAATGTCACATCTGTACATAGTTGAGTTGATATACTAATAGAATAGGAATGCTCATTCCATTATATTTACACCAACAAGTAGACTGATAGATGCAGGTCAGATGAAAAATGTGTTCCACCATTTAAGAATTGCAGCCTAACTACAAAATTTTCATTTGAAATTGAAAAATATTTGATACATTTTAAAAAGGTAACTCAATTTTGTTGGGAGAGCAAAAATCTGATAAAATACTTTTACATTAGGACACATTGAGATCTTTTGGTTTGCATTAGTAAAGGCTTTCTTTCAGTAAGGTCAGGCTATTTACTAGTTAAATGCCACTGGTAAATAAGTGAAGTCAAAATTTAGATATCTGACATTAACTCTTAAGAAACAGCTAGACCGAACTACAAATTGCTGAGAATATATTTTAACACAACGCTCGACATTTTACAATCCCCCCCACCTCTTGCCGGAAAAACAAACAAACAAAAAAGATTGTTTCTCGACAATTTTTTAGAACAAGTTGAGAAAAGTTTAACCCAGCGGTTCTCAACTTAGGGGCAACAGCCCGCAAAGGGACAATTTGGCTTTTTAGAAAGACGATAAGTTCTTGAGAGGTGATAAATATTTTAAACAGACTAAAAAATGTAATAGATGCCAACAAATATTGAAATCAATAACTTATATGAAATGGATTGTCTGTTAGACATGAGACGGGCTCAGCCCGAGTCCGACAAACAAAGCCCAGGCCTAAAGCGGGCTCGGGCTCTAGAACCGAAAATAGGTTTCAGGCTCAGACTCAAGCAAAGATATTCAATTGTCAATCTCCAAACAAATTCACAGAAAATAAACATTTTTCTACTGTGAGAAAATAATTGGAACATTTAAATCAGTTCAATTGTAATATTTAACCCCCCCCCCCAAAAAAAAAAAAATTTAACACTTATTTATAGTGCTTTTTTGCAATTTCTATTGCAGAATGTCATAGAGTAATGCAGTTAAGTGGAGCATTTTGATAAAATTTAGAAACTTCTGCTAATGAAGACTATTTGGGGCTCGAAATTTTTTTCGAGACAATATCACAAAGGCTCGGTTACACATTTTTGGGCTAGGGCGGGCCCCGGGCTCTCAAAAATGAGCCCGAACTCATCTCTATTGTCTATGGGTCAGATAAAGAATCATAAGTTCAAAAAGAAACATATTGAAGTTTAACAGCTTCCTCTTCACACCTCAGCTGAACCTCAAGGAAGTATTTTACCATTCAACAAGTTAGTGAATTTTCAATTTTTCTTTTTACGTTAAGGGGGGAAACCAGTTTAGGCGGGTCGAAAAATCCATTTTTTTTTTAAATATCATAAAATGTTAGTAGAACTATTCAAGAATATGTTGCCAAAATTTCAATTCAAAATTCTGTTTAGTTTCAATGCTATGAGCACTTAAAAAACTGATGATTGGAAAATGTTCACAGCAGTTTTTTGCAATAGTGTTTTTTTTTCTCTCAAAACGACTTTTTATCAACTGTTGTGCATTCTAAAGCAAAATGTTATAGGCCAATTGTTCTGAAATTTTGCATGAATATTCTTTATTCAAATTACTCTATATGAACCTAATACTGGGATAATATTATTAAAAAAAAAAAATGCAAAAAGGTGAAAAAAAAGTGGTAGAAGAATATGATTTTTATGATCAAGCACCTCAAAAGCATGAAATGTTTTTTTTTTAAAACCAGAATTAGGTTTATATTCTGAGGAAATATGTTAAACGATAAAATAAAAATTGTAGTGATTACAGATAAAGATTGTGACTTCAGGAATGCACACCAGCAACAAGCTCTGATGGCGACCATCCATGAACATCAGCTTCTAACTTTTCTATTTCTGGCAGAAATGACTTGAAAAAATTAAAAAGTGCATTTCAAAATATGAATAAAATACTCTTCGAGTTTGAACAAATTCTGATTATTCCTTCCCTGTTGAAAAAACTCACAAAAAACACTAATATTTCTGCCTCCTAAACTGGTTTCCCCCTTTAAGTGTTAGTGAATTTCATTCCTACAGATTCAAATAATTTCATGAAATATGCACTTTTGTTTAAAAGGTGTGTTAATGATTTTGGTTAAGCATTCCCCTTCAAATGCCTATCAGTTCATTTTGTAAAAGAAAAGGAAAAAAAAAGGGTACTTTAATTAACTTATTTAATTTAAAAGTGATTGGATAAAATTGCTTTATTTTAAATGATTTATTTCAAATTAAAATTAGGTATTTATACTTTCAATAACAATTGCAATGTTCACTACTTATGGTTTAGGCCTACTATGGCCTATAGAGCACCTACTTATGGTTTTTTTCAAGGCAGAAAGGTAGAGGGCGATAGGTGTCGGTCAGTCTCTATAGAGGGAGATGGGATCAAAAAAATTGGGAATCACTGGTTTATCCAAATTCACTATTTCATAGGCAACTTTAGTTGGCTTTCTATTGGGTGCTAGAATATGTTTATAAGTATCTGGAATAATATATGTTTTAAAATCTTTTTAGAGACGTACCGAGTACTCGGTACTCGGCCAATACCGGGTAGTTGTAAAAAATGAAATATTGTTAAGACAGATTTTACAATTAATAAAAAAAGTGCAACCATACAATATACTACAATCATTTACAATTCAAATTTATAAGTCAAATATAAATTTTGAGAATAATGAACTTTGTTATGCTTCAATGGAGTAAATCTTTATTTTAATGTCCCCCCAAGTTAATAAAACTTATTTATTTAAAACGGTGCAGTGTAAAAAATATGAAATTTTTATATTATTATGTTTGGCAGACCAGAATTATTATAGATTGATATAATTTGTTCCAACTTGATTAATCATCGCAGTTTATTTATTTATTTTTAATTTAAAAAATAACCTTAAAAACTATTATATGGACATGGAGGTCTACACTATAATTCCAATGAGAAATTCTAAATTAATATTCCTAAATTTTCTCATGACACATAAACAGGCATTAATAGAAGACTAGATAAATCAGGGAGGCAAGAGCTGCCAGATTATAATAATTTATTGTATGCATAAGCATAACTTTTCACCTTTATTTTAAAATCTTCCACTAACAAAAAGTCTTGCAACACATTTAAAAATCCCATAAAAAATCAAAAACAATCTATTTTTGACATTACTTTTTAAATAATTTTAACAAATCTAAATGAAAATAACACCATATGAAGGAGCATCCACATTTTCTGAAGTATTCTATGCTTCATTAGAAGTTTTATATTAGGTAAGAATTTTTAGATATTTAATGTAATTGCAATTTTTCATCATAGATTAGTTTCATAGAAAGTATTACGCACTGTGCTGCATGAAAAAATTAAGACAGCATAAACTTTTTTATGAGGATAAGCAGAATAGCATTTTTATACATAGTATATAGGAACCTTGATCATACCCATAAAATTGACATTTCATACTTAATGGTTTTTCAGCACTTTGCAAACCAAGGATTTTTTAATTCTTACCTCAGAATTTAAAAAAAAAAAAAAAAGATTAGTGGTCTCCCAAAAAAATTTAGTAGTGAGAGCTTAGGATACAGTTAAATACCTAACAGGTAGCTTCTTCACAACGTTTATCATTTTTTCTAAGCTCGTCTCTAAATGCTTGACTAAAAGTGCCTTGCATTTGCACCTTTTCAGCAGTTTTTAGGCACTTTTCACATTTGTCATTGTTATGTGCATGACTAACGTCACAACCACACCCTACACATTTCCTAACGTTTTCCTGACACAAATCGCCAGATGTCCTACGCTCTTTGTGATTCGCGGTTTCGCTCTCTGCGTAGGAATCCAACTTGAGTTTTTTGGCGGCATTGGCATCGGCCGTTGCCGCTGCCCTTTTCGCGGCACCACTATGAACCAGGTACACGTGGTTCTCGAACAGCCGATACAGGTTGAAGGTGGCCGAACACACGGTACACTTGTACGAAAGATGAGCGGGCTTCAAAGTCACCTTGTGGGTCTGATTCATGTGGGTCACTAATTTGCTGGCGTAAACACGCCCACAAATGGTGCAGCAGCCAGCGTCCTTGCCTTTGTTCGCCAACTCTTGCATGTTGGAAGTGACCAGACCATGCGTACCCAACAGATGACGTTCTAGGCCCTGATCGGTGAAAAAACGCCACTGGCATTTCTGGCAGTTCAGAGGGGGCCTGCTGGCGAGCATTTTCGGATGAATCTTGACTTTGTGAATGAGCTGCATATGTGTGCGCAACTGTTCGAGGTCTTTGATGTAGCCGTCACAAATTTCACACACGACCATGCTGTTGTTGGAGGATGGCGAGATGCCCGGAGCAGAATTCGGTTTCACCGAAGGAACGGGATAGGGGCCTTGCAATTTAGGAAGAGGGGTGATGGTGACTTCTGGGATGCTTTTGGGAGTGCTCTGCTGCCTGATGCCACTTCCGAACAGATTGTTGAAGAGGGGGGCTGTCGGAGCGTGGACTTTCTTCGTCCCGCTGTTGACTAAACTCGGAGAAAACGGGAACTGTGACGACGAAGTGACTAAATGACTATTTCCCAGCATCGGCATCATAGCGTTCATCGAGTTCACTGGGAAGAATCGAGTGCTGGGTGATGCCAGGTGCATGGGTGGCATGCTGGGCGGAAGTGAATTCATGGGACTGGTGTGAGATCTAATGCTCATATTCGGCATTGGAATAGGAGGGATAATTTGGTTCTGTAAACTCAGACTCTCCGATAAGGGAGAGCCGGAATTTGGCCTGTAAGGAGGTATGTGATTCGGCAACATGGCCGTCGGAGTCAAATTGGGCGTGAATTGACCGATTGAAAGTGAATCCGTAAAAGAATCCGTCTTCTTGGGTCGACCCCTCCCCCTCTGCATCGAAGTCAACGATTTCTCGTAAGCCTTGACGACCGCCACTGTTATCGGCTTGGGGGTGAGGGCAGGGAACTCGAAATCCCTGGGAGGAGCTTGATTGGTCGCGGCGTCGAAAAAACGGAAACACTTCGCCAGGTGAATGTTCAATTTCGTTTTGGAATTGCTCTCAAATGTCGTGCAGTAAGGACATTCGAAAAAAAGAACGGGTGGCTGAATACGTCCGACTTTACCGTGACTTTTCAGCATGTGCTCCAGCATTGCTTTGGGATCTCTGTTTATTGTTTTACAGAAGTTACACTCATACTCTCTACGTGCTGTAACGTGAGGAACCAAACGATGCCCTTCCATGACGGTGGCAGATTCCGTTGTAAACCCGCAATTGTCACATGACCTATGAGGGAAGGAATACACACTATTTGCTTTCTTTGCCTCAAGGTAACAATCCCTGTGCAAAGCCAATTCTTCTTCCAGGTTTGGAAGCTTTCCCTCTTTTTTTATCTGCCACTTTTTTATGCGAGTCATATCTCTATGGAACCATTCGTTGACTCTGCTGATTCCGATTCCGATCAGAAGCTGCCCGGCAGTGGACTGGAAAAACTCTTTTTGTTCGTACTTAGATTCTCTAGAAGGAAAAGAATCTGGCTCTTTCAAAAGGTAAGGTGCAATCACAGACGGACTTTCGATCAGGGCTTCAGAACTCCTGAGCGTAAAATCCCCTTTGACCGAGATATATTTCCCTATAGTCACATGACCGGTGAAGACATCGGGAAAACCAGTCTCTTCATTAGAAAGCTCCGTGAAAATCAAACTATCCGACGGTTCGTTCTGTGGTCTTGCCGGCAAACAAGACATACTGGGATTTTTATTTTCTTTATAACAACTTTTAGAGATCTCTGTATTTAACATGTTAGGAAAATCCCTCCTTTCGATTTGATCGAAGGAGTGACTCAGCTTATCTTGGAAGCCAATGGAATTCAAATGCTCATTTAATTTTGAAAGTGGGTCAGGCTCTCGTTGCGAATCTGATTCCAAATCCTTACACTTAGAAACTTTAGAGATACAATTTTGATCCCCCGAAGATAATGCATTCTTTTCGGTATCAGTCGAGTGGTTTTGATCGCTATCTGATGGTGGAGATTGAATTCCGGAACTTGATTCATTTGATGAGGTATATGTTTTTGCAGTGAGGTCATACTTATGTCCTACTAAGGATGATATTGAGGTAAAATGTGAGGCTTCTTTCACACTACGGGAATCTTTCAATACTTCAGTCAATTTTTCAGCTTTATCTGCATTTAAAGATAGCTTCTTAGGATTTTTGCATACCGTAGATTCTACATGATCTTCTAGCATTTCAACATCGTCTGGATGAGTGCTTTTAACCTCATCATGCTCTGTGCTCTTATCCTTATCACTTTCTTGAGTTTTTGATGGAGATACAGCAAGACTTGTCTTATCCTGAGAATTTAGATCAACGGAGCTTTCTTTATTTGAGAGACTAAGTTCACTACCGTTTCCTAAGTTGTTCTTCACTAGAGGTAAAGCATTATGATTCTTTTCCAATATATCATCTGACTGATGTTTTGAAGAAGAATTTTGTAACTTATCAGTGATAGATGATTCATTAGCTGTTAATTTATTGGTCTCACTATTTTTACTGACTGAATCTAATTTTCCAGTACTTTCAACAAGCGAATTCGACAAAAGCCGGTCAGACGACAACTTTTCCTGTTTTGCCCGATCAGAATCTAACACCAAATCAGAATTGCTCGATTTTAATGGCATCGCTTCCGAGTTCAAATCTTTGAGCCGTGAAGACAATGTATCGTCACTGGTGAGTTGAGACTTGGCATCATTAAAAGGAACAAGAACATCTTTTCCCTTAAGTGGAGTTTCAACTAGCACTTCACCATTAACTTCAGAATCCATCTTGCAAAGGAAATTGTATTAACTGAGGCAAAAATGCAGAGCTTCAAAACAAGCGAGTGTTGTGAATATTTTCTGGAACTATGAACCACAGGTAGGTATTGATAATAAGAAGGTTTTGATGATGCATGTGCTTCATGTTTCTAATAAATAAATTTGTTCACCTGAAAATAAAGATAAAACCAGATTTAGCACAAGAGAAATGATGCAAAATGTTTAAACAAAATAACCTTTACAGTCAATACAGTTAAACCCTATTTTAACAAAGTCTGTTGCAGCAGAAATCTTGTTCTAATGAAGACTTTTGTAATCAAATTATACAATTTAAAAAACGAAAAAAACATGCTTTAGTAGAAAAATGAACTAAAAAGTTAAAAATAATCTTTGGATAACAAGTATATAAAGTAATTGACCAAACACTTAATTTTACTGTAATAAAAAAAAGTGTGGGGGGGGGGGGGCTTCTTATCAGTTGCCTTGAATTTCTTCCACTTGTTATCAATGCAAAAATGTAAATAGGCAGCCCCCCACACGTTTTTTTATATTACAGTCTTTGGTCAATTACTTTATATACTTGTCATCCAAAGATTATTTTTAACTTTTTAGTTCATTTTGCTACAAAAGCGTGTTTTTTTAGTTTTTTAAACTCTTATTTTTTTATAATGGAATGTATCTTAGTATTCTATTGCATTATTTGCATCAGACATTTTGAATACTTTCTCGCAAATTCATGTACAAACATTGTTACACTCCACAGCTCTGATTTGTACATTGTAAGTAATAATTCTAATAAGTCACTGGCTATTCGTCCAGAGGGAAGTTGGACTCACAAACATACAAGTTAAGCTAATAAAAGCATGTTAATTAGAATAAACTGATAACTTATCGTTAATAAATTAATTTGATTATAGAATAATGCATTGTCATTGGGTCTGAGGTTGCATTCAAAATTTTGAAAGAATGCGATCCCAAAAAGTAGGCGAAAATTGAGTTGTAAGATTATAAATTTAATTTCGGTATAGACGGGATTAGAACGCACGCCCAATGATCCCCGGAGGTGGACCTCAGCGAAGACCCGCGCCTTAGACCGCTCGTAAAGTGGTGGAATGTACTAACAGTAATAAGCCACTAATAAGTTACTACACTTTGGACTAAGCTAGCTCTTAGTCCAAAGGAGAGTAACTCACAAATATACAAGTGAAGCTAATAAAAGCGTGTTAAAAACCATGTACTTGTGTTACAGGCACAACGAAATTTTCAGGGTTCATACTCTATTTGGATGGAAAAATTCCATGACTTTCCAAGACTTTTTCATGACTTCAATGAAAATTTTCATGACCTCGTTACTCGAAGAGAATAGCACTATTTAATCTCAAACTTGATAATTTTTGGAAATGAGCATTAATTAGCAAAACGTCTACATGAATGCCACAGCCGCAAGCTATTCTTATTTGTCTTCATCATATAAATTTAAGTAAAGTAAAAATGCAGTGAAACGAATATGATGATGCTTAAATGTCTGATAGTTTATTTATAAATAGGCAGAATGGTATTGAATGGGACAAAGGTTGAATGAGTCATCACTAAGTTTCAATAAATTTGCTTCAAAAGTTGCCTTTTAATGTCAACAGTGCATTTAATCATCCACGTTACTTGACAGCATGGATTAGTTTTGCCAGCCGTATGTTGGGCACTACTGTTTTAAAGTATTGGAATTTCTCTTTTTCTGTATTCTATTGCCTGGCTAAAGATCTTTATTTTCTAAAACCTTCAACAAATTAAGATAAACTCTGATAAGTTTAATGATAAAGTTCTTACAAGTGATGGAATCGAACTGTAATGCAATTGAATTGCTTTTTCTTTTTTTTTTTTTTTGAGTGGGCGTGGTAAAACTAAGAACGTGAAAATTCGCTACTACAGAATATGAAACATTAGAAGCGTCGAAAATAACAGTAAATTCAAAATAAGTGATGTCCAAGCAGTAAAATCACATCGAAAAAAAGGCAAGCGGCTGCGACAGAAGTGGATGCAATGAGATTTCAAAATACTGATTTGATTTTGGGATCGTTCAATTTTCAACTTTAAATAGCTTTTATATGCTATACTGTTAAATCACTCAAGATTTCTAATGCTCCTTCAGTTACTGTTACTTTCTCTTTGTCCAGGACATTTTTCCATACTTGAAATAAATTTCCATGACTTTCAATGAAAATTTCAATTTTCCATGACTTTTCCAAGTCTGAAATTCGCTTATTTTTTTCCCATGACTTTCCAGGATTTCTATAACCCATACAAACCCTGTTAATAGTAATTTAAACATCTTAGCTATGATTTAAAAAAGATTAAGTTGATAAATTGCCATGCGTGCTCCTCTCTAGCATCGAACATTCCTTTTTTTTAAATTAATTTTTTACTTGAGCAAAAAAACGAAAATACTTTGCTTTATTTTGCAATTGAGATACTGTTTTCGCATTTTACAAAAAATGCGACCGTAGCAATACCCGGTTATTTATTTATCTCTATTGAAATCTAAACAGTTCATACTATGTAACATTCAATTTCTAAATTCTAGGGTTGTCACCAGGTACATGAACTAGGGTACTTGTAAATATTGCGAATCGCTTTAAGAAATTTTTTATTATTGCCAAGGCAGAAAGTAAACAAGTTGCTCAACCAAATGACGTACGTACCGTAAACGGAAAAGCATCAAATTCCTCGAGGATTGTAGAGTGCTCACCAAGGGCACAGGTTGCATCATTGAAATTTTTAGTGGAAGGCTTAGGTGATTTTTTTTTGGGGGGGGGGGGGGAGAAGGACCTAATTTAGGGGACACCCCTGTATAAAGATTGGAGTTTTGATAATATTAGTCGAAATGAAAAAAAATCCTTTCTTCTTAGCATATGGCATCAGGCTGAAATTGAAATTTGTTCAGTATATATAGGCTTGCTAGACGTCCCAATTTTAAAACAAAATCCTGGTGTCCTGGTTGGTTTACTTCATGTCCCGGAAAGAAAGACAAATTTGATAAAAATGCCAAAACAGTCTAAAAATAATTAACTGTGAAGGATTATTTAAGGTAATTACTTTATCATTTGCAACATTTGACTTGAGAAATTAATACCGAATTAGCTTGTGACGATTTTTACAACAAGATTATAACCAAAAAGACACTGCATAAAAGAAGTCCTATAAAATAAAAGAACAGTAAAACCTGTAAAGTTCACCACCCTTGTAAGTTGACCACTATTTTCAGGCACAGAATTAGATCTTACCATATAATTCAACCTCTATAAGTTGAACACTAAAGTGCACTGCAAGTGGTCAACTTACACAGGTTTCACTGTATAGTGTTCTATTTTTTATTCCTCATAAAAAAAAATTTCTAACTAAAAATAAATTGTATATATTTTTGTTTTGATAGTGAAATGATCCAAGTCCTGCTTATGTCATTTATTATTACCCCTGTTTTAGATTCATAATTAGTGACCATTTATTCATAGCATTGAGCATAAACTGCCGTATAAAAAGGCTCCAAAATTTAGCCAGGGGTGTGTACTTATTTGAATACTAGCGACACTGGGGGGAGGGGGGGGGGAATTCCAGTGTCTCCGTTGAACATTTCAGAAATCTACAAGACTAAGTACAGTAAAACCCCTCTAATGTTGACACTGATGAGACAAATATTTTTGTCCACAACAGAGGGGTGTCCCCAGTACAGGGGTTAAATAATACTATTTGCCTTGGAATAGGGGAATTAAAAATTGTCCTCATTAGACGGGTGTCCGCAGGGACTGATTTACGGCAGGGCATTCGGGGCCCGGGGCACCAAATTTTTTTTTTCAGGGACCTGTGTCGGGGGCCTTCAACTCAAGGAAACAAAAAAATTTTGTCATTTGGCAATTTTTTTTAATTAAATGAAAGCACATTAGCCAAATGTTGCGGAGAACGATCATTTTCGCTATTGAAGAGAATTAAGTGTCCTTTGCGTACTCTCATTTCTGATGGTAAATTATCTTTATTAACTCTATTATTAATAGAAAGAAGTTTGACCTAAAACTTGATTATTCATTATAGATGAATTTACTACAAGAAAACAAAGGAGAAAATATATAAGGAATCATTGATACCATAAAATTATTTTAGATTTATATTAAATGATTTCTTTGAAAAACATCTTAATTATTAACTTTTTCATATGAAATTGGTATTTTAAAGTTTCCTTTCTATCAAAATAATATCCAACACTTACTATCATATTTTTTTGTGTGCCCGGGGCACCCAAGTGGTGTAAATCGGTCCTGGGTGTCTGTTAGGAGGGGTTTTACTGTATACATATAGAATAGATAACTGCAAGTATTCATCATAGATCAAAAATAAGATAGGCAGACTTCCAGGACATTTCAAATCAATTAAAATTACTTTATTCAAAGAAATTAGTTGTGGGATAGGTGCTTTTAGGTTTTAAGGACAAACTTAAATAAATTTTTACCTTTCGAATCGTAGAGTTGAACAAGTGAGTGGAGGATTTATCATGTTGCAACTGTCGCTGACATAGGGGTCTTAAAAGAGTATTGAAAAAGACTCATGAAAAATATTTTACATAGCTCTGTTTGTCTGTGTTGACAATCTTTAATGGGTAAAGACGGGCACTTTGAGAGAAGCAAAAATGAGGGTAAGATGCATCAATTGTTGCCTTAAAAAGGATAGGATACAGCACCCTACTAAAAATGCCTGAGGGAAAACAGTAAAAATAATTGAATACATAATGAATGACAAAATTTCGAAAGCAACGCATGTTAGCAGCATCACACCAAAATCATTTTTGCATCTCTAGTAAAATAAAAAAAAACTTTGGACAAGAACCACACTTGCGTACATCATTGTAATTACCAAGTCATGTATTTATTTATTTTAAACTTTGAGGTGCACTAAATATCCTATCACCTTTACGACGCACCACAACAAGAAAATTTTTCAAAGACTAAAACATTTTTTAAAGCTTTTGCAAAATTAGATGTATTGTTTGAGATTTTAGATAGTAGTATGAAATACAAGCATATCCATTGTAGATGAGCAAGTAAAAAATAATATACACTTGTTTGAAATTGTTATCTTAATTGCTAGGAAATATCTAGTTTAGCATGAAAAATGAGACTTTCATTGACAAGTTTTGACTTGATTTGAAATCTTAGAAAAATATGAGACTTTTTTTTTCATAAAGACAGAGAGAGAGAGAGAGAATTTATATAGATATCAACCCCTTGCTCCCCCCACTAGCTCATTTTCACGATTATTCACAATAAATATGCACACTAAAATACAGAGGTGCTGAAGTGTAAAAGATTAGCATAATGGATTACACCAATAAATAAAGTTTCCATTATCAGATTATATAGAAAAATTCTTACTAAAAGAAGTTATTAAACCTTGTAGTTAGAACTATTGTGTGTTTCTCTTAACTGATAACTGATGATGAACATTTACATTTTTGACAAATATCACCATTAATCATAAAAACTTTTCCAACTACAGGCATGAAATGTGACACGTAAATCCAAACACCGTATTTACATACGAAAAACTGCATTCGAGGCGATGGAAAATGATAGGGAAAATATTTGCAAAAACAAATGCGTGCACTTGTTTATGTACTTCACACTACAACGTGTAAACAAAAGCCAGCATTAGGTTTGAATTGAGGACAATTTTGGGGTATTTTTCGCCGTACTTTCTCAGATAAACACAACTATGGCCGGCATTAAACACGGCGTGTAGTATGGAGCATAGTCAAATTTACCGTTAGCTATAACCCACCTTTAATTTCACACTTGTTTCAAAATAGCGGGGTTTTTGAAACACAAAAGGGAAAACACGGGTCACTGGACGACAACAGGATGCATTGCACGCGGTTATTTCACGACACACATCACCCTTCGACTGCACTTTATTAAAAAATTTTAAAAAATTTTCAATTTCATTTCTCGAGCGACCAGATGATTATTAACAATTTTGCCAATATGGCGTCTGAACGCGTCACGTGACCCTCAAATTTTTACCCCTCTATCCGCGTTAGATAAAAGCGAATAGCTTTTTAGAATTAAAGTCACATGATGCAGCGACAATAGTTACCCAATCAGAAACTGTATTAGAATATTCATCATTCATATCAATATAATAACAACAGAAAGAGAAGGAAAAATGATGCAGCTATGACAACTGCTATGGAGCGTGAAAATAGTTCATCCACAGGATTCGGATGCTGCAACTCGCTTTAAAATTATTTTTAAACTTTAAACTTGGCGTAGGAAGCACGCGATTTCAGAAAAACAAAATGCGTGAGCGAAAAATAACTCTTTTAAAACTCAATATGAGCGGGGCATAGGGAACACATTCAAGTGCAGGTGTGCCCTCCCCATACCCCCAAACAGGGCCGGATTTAGGGGAGGGCAGGCGGGGCAACTGCCCCGGGGCCTCCACAACAAACGGGCCCCCACAATAAAATTTTTACAAAATATCCTAACTTTCACGGGTCGAAAATATCGGATATATACATATATATCAAAATATTCGGATATATATCAAAGTATCGGATATATCGGATATGTTCGATTATCTTTTCGAACCCTGATTAGGGGCCTCCACTCCTTCGTAGCCCCGGGGCCTCCACATTTCCAAATCCGGTCCTGCCCCCAAAGTTCAATGGCGAAAATACCCTCCCCTGCTGAAAAAATATCTCAACCCTCTTCCCTTTTTTTATATTTCGTTCTCCTTTTTAATTAATTTATTTTTAAAAAATATTTTTATATATTTATTTATTAATTTTAATGATCATTATTAGTATTATTATTTCATTGGAAAAGTTCTGTGCTACGCCAATGACATACAAACAAACATACACACACACACAAACTAAATAAATAAATGAAATAAAATATAAACTGAATAAAATAAAATAAAATAAATAATTTAAATTAAAAATAAATCAATAAATTAATTTATTTAAAAAAATAGATGACCTCCCCCCCCCCGCCGAAAAATAATTTGATGGAGCAACTTGCGCCATAATCCCCCCCCCCCCGGGGGGCACTCCTGTTCTAGTGGTGATTGCAATCAGGGATCCCGAACTTAAATTTTTTGGGCAGGCGGAAATTTGTCAAAATTTGCCGAATGGAACTCCAAATTTTGCCGAATAAGGAAATTTTTGGGAGGTCACAATGGCCTCCCATCGGAGCGCTCCTGATTGTCTTGATTTAAAAATAACTCTTGCCTTATGTTTTAATTATTTGAACTAATTTTAAGGGTATCTTAATTATTTTTCAAATAAATTAAGTAATAAAAATAAATTGAAATATATTTCAAAGGCAGCTTTAGGGTTTAGATGGGATTCTTTGTCGCCTGAGCTTAACTAATGTAATTAAATACGGGAGAAATTGCGTCATGGGAAAACTACTAGCAAAATAGATCGTGTTTCGAGGTTACAAATGACACTTTTATCAATCTGTTTGATCTAATGCTCAGTTCACCCCCCCCCCAAAAAAAAAAAATACTACGTAGTAATAGGAGAATTACGAAGCAGAAGAACAGAAATTTTACATTAAAAAAATAATAATAATAACAAATAATAATAGTAATAATAAATAAGAAAAATTATTTTCAAAAATTATTGCCACACAGAATGTAATTTCGAGTCATACTGTAAAACAAAGAGCTATAATTATGGGAATGAAGTTATCTTAGATTTAAAAAAAATAAATAAAATTATGATCACTGAAATGCTACCTTCTTTCTTTCTTTCTTTCTTGTATATATTTTTTAACCTTGTATAATTATGCAATAAGCTTGGGCACTTAAGTGTCCGATTGAATTCAACAATGAAAAATAATTATCTTATTCACACATCATTGTTTTTATTTAATGACTAGCGGTACCCGCACGGCTTTGCCCGTAATAGAAAAATTAAAAGATCTTTTGGTTCGCCTGTGTATATTTACAAATAATGTATGGTGAATTTTCTCGCCAATTGGCTTGTACCCATGTTACGGTTCCACGTTATGATAATTTCGTATCTCGCCAATTGGCTTGTGCCCATGTTACGGTTCCACGTTATGATAATTTCGTAATTTACTCGTCCATCTTATAATATTTTTGTTTTTAAAATTGGAATAGAAAAAGAACCACATCGAATTTTCGAAAAATCGCTTCGAGGTGCACACCCCCATGCTACAAACTAACTTTGTGCCAAATTTCATGAAAATCGGCCGAACGGTCTAGGCGCTATGCGCGTCACAGACATCCAGACTTTCAGCTTTATTATTAGTAAAGATATTACAATAATAATAATATTTATGTGTTCATTTATGCATTTATTATTATTACTTGAAAGTCGCCCGTCAAGGTATGACGGCTGAAAATTGCTTCTACATCTGAACGAAGCCATTGCATGTTTGGTGATTTTTTGATATTTGAAATTTTAACCCTAACTCCAGTGGATTAACCTTAAATTTCAGTGGATAGCTTTAAATTTCAGCTACCTTTTTTGATCTACCTTTTTTGTCAGTAATACAGTTCAGTTACCGGATTGAGTTCAGTCTTGTCACAATAAAGCATTTCCCTGCATGTCAAACATTACCAAAACATATTATCAAATGATCATGCTGTGGCGCGAGTTTTGTTGAAACTCGCGGGTTACTCCATCATTGGCTATTATTTATATGGGGATTATTATTATTATTGTACTGTGTGAGTTTGATGAAATATTTCACGGCTGCTAACAAATTTAAATCAAAGCAACTAAAATAACAAAATAGCTAACTGTAATTCTCAGAAAAGTGAATGGATATACATACATTCAGCATAGGTTCGGTTATTTGCGGGGTATGTGTGGATTTTTTCTCCTCCTGCTCGCTTCTGGGAGGAAAGCGGAATTTTACCCAGAATGCATTATGCGAAACAAGTTCGTCTACTAGCCGCTAAGGATGCTGGGTAAAAACCGCTTTCTGTGGCACAATGGGAAACTTCTTTTTACATAGAAACGGGGAATTTTTCAATCGGTTTTTTGTGGAGCCAGAGCGGGGATTTACCGGGTCGAAAAGTGTGTTGTGACCGCGGCTAGTGGGGGACGGGGGGATGCAACAGCAAAATAACCCTTGTTTTCCTATTCCTATTCAGAGTCACAACTGACTACAACTGTATTTATGTCGAGGACTGCATACTAAGTGCCTTGCCTCCATTATTTTATATACCGATAGATGGCAGCACCATCACCGGATCGAACAGTTAATGAGAATTTAGAACTAGTCCAGGAGCTAATAGCTATCTGGTGCTAGCACCCCCAGAGGTATCGTTTCACTTTTGGAGGACATTGAGACCACGAGCATATTTAACGTCGCCCAGTCCCCTTTAATGACGACGGTGGGTCTTCGACCATCGAGGTTCGAACTCAGGACCCTCCGGCCCCGAATCCGACACTCTACCGATCGGGCTACCACGGCCCTTTCCTTGTTTTAAATCGTAATATCGTAATTGGTAGCTTGCATACAAAAACAAATTTATGTCCCCCCCCCCCTCAAGATGAATTCTGGCTGCGGTAGTAATTGCAAACATACCTTTTATCTATTCAAGAAAAGCAGAAGCGGTTCGTACGGGGACTAAGGGGGCAACTGCCCTCTCACTTTCAAACGCAAAGGGCCATTCAGGGCCGGCTGTAGTACTTCTGCCGCCCTAGGCGGTATTGACCAGTGCCGCCCCCCTCCACTAATAATAATAATATATTAATAAAATAAAAATATAGTAAAGTGTTTAAATTTAAAGTGAGTTTCAAGTTAAATTCCATACTGGGTTTTGCATATCCAAGCACTGGTACACACTTTGAATTATCTTTTTTTAACATTAAAGTGGTGCATCTTATGGCCCTGAAACAGATATTAATATTTTCAAAAGACTTTTAAATACCTCAATTTGTCGCCTTTAAAATTAAACTGAATTTCTTGTTAAATTCCGAACTACGTTTTGCATACCCAAGCACTGGTACACACTAGGGCTGGGCAATATACCGATATATCGTCATATATCAGTGGCGGCTTGTGGGAGGGCTATATATATATATATATATATATATATATATATATATATATATATATATATATATATATATATATATATATATATATATATATATATATATATATATATATATATATATATATATATATATATATATATATATATATATATATATATGAAAATCTTCTGTGCGGACGTTTGTCACCATAAGGCTTTTAAACGGCTGGACCAATTTTGATCAAATTTTTTGTGTGTAATTAAGTTGTGGCAAGCATGGTTTTGAAGCGCGATGGATCGAATCGGAACGTTTTTGTTAATTAATTAATTAATTTGAACATTGGATAGCTATATCTCCCAAATGGTTAATATTTATTTTAATCAATTGTTGAGCGAGAACTGAAATAAATATTTAACCCTTTGCCAAAGGACAATAAAAAAGCCAGCTCTGCTTTTTGTAATGAAATTTCCTACTGTTGATATGTCAATTGAGAATAGATAAAACGTAGAGAGAGTGAAGCTTGCATTTCTCTTGAAAACAACGATTTTAGGTCCTGTGATACAATTTAAAGTAAAGTAGTGGAAGGTTTACGCAAAACGTGTGTTCTGTCGTCGTAGTTGAACCATGTGACCGGATTGGTGCTTCAGGTTTTCCTAACCAAATGATCAAAAAGTACCGTACCTAGCAACATTTGTTTCTTGGCTGAAATCCATCTGAGTTTTGGCACCAATGTCAAGAATGCTTTAAGGATTATCTAACTAATCAATACATTATTAAAGAAAAATATGATGGAATTTAAAGACGAAACAAAATTTATTTTCGTCCAGATAAATTACAAAAGGGTAGTTCTGTACACAAAAGATCAGTGCAGTGGAAGATCTTTATCTTTGGTGGAAAGAACAAATTTGGCAATATATGAAGTTTTAAAAGTTTTCTTTCAAAAGATCGGACCGCTAATCGATCGGAAGTTGCTTCGCTCACTGATCGGCTGGATCACAGTAACGTGGTGGCTTGGCGACTTTGGCTCTAAACAATAGAGTTGCGTGATTATTTGTTTACATTTTAAAGCTATTGTTAATGTAATTTATTGTATTTTTTGTTTATTTATCGAATTATTTCAAATTGAAAAGAATCCTTTTCGTTTTTAAAGAGTTTTTAGTCATTTTAGTTGAAGAATGTGCTTATTTTACATCGGGAGAACGGGGGGGGGGAGGAATGAGTGATTTTTGCTTATTCAGAGAATTGTTCTAACCTTTATCATTTTTTTTAAACGACATCCTTTTGATTGTTTTATTCTTTTTCATATGGGAGATGTTGCAGCGGGATTTCCCGTTTGTTCTAGATGGGTAGTTAGCTTTTTACACTTAATCTCTGAGGACGCTTTTTATCCTTTGCGTATACAGAACAACGTATATATATATATATATATATATATATATATATATATATATATATATATATATATAATATTTGAATGAAAATTTCAAAAAATTCTAACATACTTAAAAAAAAAACATATTTTTTGAAGTAAACAATTTTTTTTTTTAATTTGCCGAATAAAAATTCAAGTAAGCTGTTTGAATAACATATGCTTAAAATTTCATTACTTTATCTTTATCAGTTCTTGACTTATAAGAGTTTGAATGCAAAAAAATCGGCAAAAATTGCATCAAGGAAAAAAACGCATTTGAAGTTTTTAAGTTGAAATGAATATAAGTTAAATGCAAGCAACAACAATAATTAAATCTTCCGTTTTAGTTAAGATAGAAACAAGATTCAAACGGCATTTTAAGCAGAAAAAAACGTAACATTTTTTTAAATGATAAAAAAAAAAAAAAAAGACGATTTTTGTATCCCGGACCCCTTAATGAGTGTTTTAAGAGGTCAAAATCAGAGTTCGCCGATATGTATCAGTCGTTATATACCACGATATATATATCCTATATTTATTTTGAAAATATCACGATATTTTGATATTTTCGATATTTATTTTTTCAACTACTGTATTTTCAATATAAAAAGTAGATTAATCATAGTAAAATTTTTCATTCAATATTAAAAATAACCAAAAAGTTATGTACTATGTATATTTGTATGATGTATCAATACATTATTAATGTAATAAAGTAATATAATACTCCTATTTTACTTGTATTTTATATTCATAAAATTATTATGTAATGCAACAATTTTAATTCATATTAAAAAAACCTAGTTAAATTTTAAACATTGCTCAGAAAAAAAAGAAAATGTCTCATGACTTTGCACCGACTAATGTATATATTGTTACAAATTCTGTAACTAGTAATAATTTTTGTGATTAATTTGTCGTAATTTCACTAAATTTGGCGTTTATTAAATTATCTTTCACCTAAAATTATTGTAGTAACGTAACCTGTAAATAGTTTCTTGTCATGAATATACGGCCCCCGTACATTCGGCTGAAATATAAGATCCCCTCATTTCTGAATGATAAAATTTGTGAATGAAAAGAAAATAAGAGAAGCATTTGGAATAGCGTGGAAACTTTTCGATGTCTATAAATAGCCGTGCCGCATGATAAAAAGTTTGGTTTCGATTGAGAATTTGTGCTGAGAGTGTATTAGCTCTGTTTATTGCGGGGCATTTCGCTGTGTTGTTTTACGTATTGGGATGTAAATACGTGTGTAACCGTTGAGTTCACGGTGTGGATTGATATTTGCTTAATTGCTGATGATTAATTTAGCAGTTGTTGACGATCTTTCCTGTACATAGTGTAAATAAATCTCCTGTGTTTTTCTCAAGAAGTGTGTCGTCCTTTCAAGAAAGTTGGAAGTCGCAAAGGATCCGTAACAATATTTTATTTCTGAATCATATAACTGTAAAAGTAGCTAACAGAAGAAAAATGAATAAAACAGCTAATGCTAAATAACTCCATTAAAATTGATACAAATTTAAAATGAAATATTAGACATAAATAATGAAAGAAGCCTTAATTTTAAGTATACATACTGTAAATATAATGTAAGAAAATAAAAAGTGATTTGAGGATGTGTATTTACTATTTGGAAGTGTTTAGTTTGTGCTAATTGAAAATATCAGGTAGATATCAAAATATCCGATATATATCAAAGTATCGAATATTTTCGAAAATATCCGATACATTGATATATATATATATCGATCATGATGATTTCGATATTTTCGAAAATATCATGATATTTTTGAACCCTGGTCAAAATACAATCACAGAATTGGTTGAAACTCCCCTTTTTACTGCAATACGCTTCTCTCTGTAAATGATGCTTCCTTCTCGAAACATAACTTTTACAGTGAAGCTTCCTTTACACATTTCATCTCAAAGCATGGATTCCTCTGAAAGTTTTTGAACATTGATACAATTTTTGGGGAATATTTTAATTCGAACTGCTCATTTCATTCAAGGACGGATGCAAGGGAGGGACCACATGGGGGGGGGGGGGTAGCGCCCCCTTTGAGGTACCCTAAGCTATTTTTCCCCATTATTGAACAGTATTTGAAGTACTATTTGACTTTGTCCCTGGCAGTGAAATCCTAGTTGGTACTAACGTTCAAACACTAAACAATAAAATTTAAGCGTCAAACGTTACAAATTAAGGGGTCACAGTACCTTTCAAACATTTTTTTTAAATTTAAGTAAATTTTATATTTTTTTGAAACCATAACATGCATACTTATTTCGTAATCAATAATTTATTTTCAAAAATTAAAAATATTGCCTACTTTTTTTGAAAATTCAAAAAAATGAGGAAAATTTCATTTTTCTGAAATCTTTAAGGCTTTTTTATTTTTGCACTAATTATTTTTTTTTTTTTTTTTTTGCTAAACGATCACTATAATCATCTCTAAAAATCTGCGCATTCATTTGCTTATGAGTTTATTAGAAAAGTTTCTGTGATTAATTATGTAAAAAATCAAAGTTTTTTTTTAAAAAAAATTGGTTTTTAAAGGTTTAACATGCTCTAAACATTTGAGTAATTTATGAAATGCTTATCCAATGCACAGTTTTGTCAAATAGGTTATCCCAATTGCAAAAAGTATTACTTTAAAGCTGTATCTTTGATAGAAAAAAATCCTCAGGGATTCTAATGACATGAAAACACAAAAATACCATCATCGAGAAAAAGCAGTTTCAAGTTTTTCTTTTGCATAAGAACACATAGCGAGCATGGCCTAAAACCACTCATAACTTTATAAATATTTGAACTAAAGCAATGAAACTTTTTCCCTGTGTTCAGAATAGGTTTTAGTTTTGAAATAAGCAATAATTTTTTTTTTTGATCATTTCAACATTTTTGAGATACTGTAACCCCTTAAACATTAAACATTACAGTTTAAACATTAAATATTTCAGTTGAAGCAATAAAATTTAAAGTTGAAACACTATTAAGTTTCCAACAACTAAAATTTAAACATTGGAAAGTTTGCAACAATTGAAGTTGAAACATTATTAAGTTTGCAGCAACAGTTAAAGCTTGCAGCGACGAAAATTTTCAACAATTAATGTTTGAAACAGTTAGATTTCAAAATAATTAACGTTTACCACAATCAAAGTTTGCAACAAACCATTAATCAAACACCAAAGTTAACAGGAAAATTTAAGTGATCATTTCCAATGAAATATTACCTTAAAACTGCGGCCTTTAAAACTAATTCTAAATAAAGAGTAGGGGTGCGACATCGATGTCGATGTTTTGGAAACATCGATGTTTTTGGACCATCGATGTTTTGGTTTCGATGTTGATTTTTTGCATTTTAATTGAAAATTATCATAAAATTTGCTCCAATTTTCTCGGTGGGTAATTAAGTTTACTTATGGAGTTGCCAAAAAAAAAAAAAATTTGCACCCATTTTATAAGATCAATTTTTCTGTGTAGAGGATGATTTTTGGGAAGATCATTACAAGATAGTAGATTAACTAGAGAGTGAGGAAGAGGTCAAAGCTATTGGAAGAACCTGACATTAGTAGTCTGGTGCCAGAACTTGCAGTCTATTTCAAGGCTCCATTTCTTAAACTAAAGGAAAAACCTATACGTTACTACAGTGAAAATTATAACTTTAAAAATTTAGAGCTGGTAAAAGTTGCTTTAAAGTATTTGATAGTGATGGCAACTTCTGTTTCATCAAAAAGAGATGTTGTGGGGTTCCTCAGGGATCAGTTTTAGGGCCTCTTTTATTTATTATATTTATGAATGACATCAATGAAAATATTTCTGGAAGCATGAATTGTTTTGCTGACGATGTAAAAGTTATGGGGATTGTCGAAAATGAAGAACAAGTAAAACAGCTGCAAGAGGATTTAGATCATATTACTGAGTGGGCAGATAAATGGGGTATGGCAGTTAATGTAGGGAAATGTCAAGTGCTACACTTAGGTCATGGAAATAAGCGTATGAGATATCGTTTACAGGGTTCAGTCATAAATCAGGCAGAAAATGTTATGGATCTGGGTGTCTTTATAAATCAGGACTTCAAGTTTAGTCAACAGTGCAGTATTGCTAGTAACAAAATGCTTGGGTTCATCAATAGATCTATTTCAAACAAATCTAAGAAAGTTCTTCTGCCTTTATATAGGAGTTTAGTAAGACCTCATTTGGAGTATGCTGTTCAGTTTTGGTCGCCTTATCTGAAGAAAGATATTTTTGTATTGGAAAGGGTTCAAAGAAGGGTAACTAAATTAGTAAGGGGACTCTCAGATTTAGATTATGATACCAGACTTAATAGGCTTAACATGTATAGCCTGGAGCAAAGGAGAGTCAGAGGGGACATGATTCAGTTATTTAAATTTATCAAAATGAAAGATGTAAATGGATTAAATTTTTGCGGGGAAAGCAGGACAAGGGGTCATTGTTTTAAGCTATTTAAATCTCAGGCTAACTTGGAAATCAGGAAAAACTACTACTTTAGCAGGGTCGTGGGCACTTGGAATAGCTTACCGGAAGAGGCGGTAATGAGCAAGGGAGTGGATAGCTTTAAGAGCGCCATTGATCTTCATTGGGGACTAATTAATTGACTAGGACCAGCCTAGCTGGGCCCAGAGCCTGTTGCTGGTCGTCACATTTGTATTTGTATTTGTATTTGTTTCTCTGACTGGTGGGATGGTCTGCGAAAAGAGAAACGTGCTTCTGGGGGGACAAAGTAAACAAATTTCTTTTTCTCCAAACTGTCAACACCAACAAAGTCGTCCCTCTATTACTTACAATTTGTGTTTAAGTATTAACTAACAGTACAACATATATTTCTTGCTCTTAAAAATAATTGCTAGAACTAATTTTGTATTTTTGAAATAATTAGCACAACTTTTTCTCATCATTCAACTGACGGTAAGTGCTATGATACATTTTTCTTAGATTCTTTTTTGATGCAAATTTACTTTTAGTTTAATTCAGTTTGAAAATTATTCTTTATTGCTATAACTAGTTGTATTAATCGGTGTTTGTCTTATTCACAATTTTTGCCCTACTATAAAACCAAGATATTGCGAAATTGTTCTTAATAAATTATATTCATGATTTGAAGTTCAGTATTTTCAATATATTTGTCGGATACCTATTCTTTTGTATTGGTTAAATTAGTGCAGTATATTCAAAAATGTATGTTATACATTGACAAAAAGATCGATGTTTTAAAACATCGATGTTTTTTGGTCGATGTATCAATACCATCGATGTTTTAATTTCTAACATCGATGTTTTGAAACATCGATGTTTTTCCATCGATGTCGCACCTCTAATACAGAGTGACAAGAAATAACTTAGACACATATGATACATTATAATTTTAATATTAATGAAAATATTACAACCAAACTTCAACATAAATATAAATACATTTTCTTCGCCTAATATATTTACAAATTTTCAAAGTAGCTACCATTAGCCTTAATACAGAGATTTAAACGTGTCACAAAATCTTCGGCTTTGGACCGCAATTCACGTACTGATATTTTATCCCATTCCTTGCATAAGGATTTGGGGATGCCAACGTTTAATGAGGTTTAGCACACACCCTAGTCTCTAAGATGGACCAAACAGAATGAAAATAAAAAAGAAAAAGGGGGGGGGGACTCTGAATAAGAGAAAGCGTAAAGATTAAGTAAAATATACTCTTTCGGTATATACTGTTGTAGTACGCAAAATAGACTTATTTGTTTTCTAGTTCGCAGTTTTGATTTTTTCTCTCCCCCTCCCCTTTTTTTTTCCTTTTCTTTTCTTTCCCCCGTTTTTTTCTTCTTTTCCTCCTTTTCTTTTCTTCTTTTTTTTCTTTTTTGGGGGCGGGAAGGGCCCGGTGACAAGGGGCCAGCCTTGGCTCTCTGCGGCCCTGAAGGTGCCCTACGCTTAGTGCGCAGAAATCGCCTGCGATTGGCTAGACAGGCTTTGTTGTTACACATCGGTTTACGTTTCAGCATGAACGAATTTCCACCTTGAATGGCTCTGTTTCGAAAGTACAAATGGAGTTTTCAGCAGGAAGCGTTAGGATTGACATATAGCACAAGAGAGGTTGTGCCCTTCTTTCCCATACCATCCTCGCCTAAATAAAAGATTGCAGCCCGAAACACTGATCACCTGGCTCAGGCGCTCAGGACAATATACAGTGCAGAACCTTTTATCCGGGAACCAAAAAAACAGGGAAACCAGGAAACCGGCAACCTTTTGCCGATTTTCCCGCCATTTCTTAAAAATACGCATTTTCGGCAATTTTTGAAAAACTAAGCATTTTTTTTTTTTTTTTGAAATACCTAAAAGAAAGTAAGCGGTTTCTTTATAAATACCATATTACTCATCTATAACTCGGGAAAACGTTTATAAAAATGAACTTCAAAAGGTTATCTTTAACGCAGGGGAAAAATTTCCGGAATATTTTCTTGAACTAAAAAGTACACACGTAAGTCTGAAAATTTTCTGTTTAGTTCCAACTGAAAACTAAAGAAATGAATATTGTCACATTATGATGCAATATTTTATTGAATGGCCTGTAATTAAAACTAAGGCCCCTATATATACGAGCCGACGCATCAGTTAATTAAAACGAACACAAAACACACAGAGCATTTTTTAAATAAAAGCAGTTTTGTTTGCTAAAGAAGTACTAATACTGGAGTCAAAAGCCCAGAGTGGCAGAATACATTTAACTCGCTTGTTTCGAATTCAAGGGAACGCAATATCGCGATTCGTTCATTAATTCTTCTTTGATGGAATCAATAATTAACATTATTCAAAAAATGTGTAGGCGTACCTAAAAAGAGTTATTTTGATTCAGGAAGCTATTTGCTAAATAATCGATTTAATTTTCAGCTTATAAAAAATGCAAAATGAAAGAAATCATATAGTAGTTTCTTGGGAAAACCATGATATTAATGGGGACGGCATGTAATATCACACTATGTTATCTCAACTGCATCATGGCTTCAAGAACAAATCAGCAACTGCTCAGAAATTCACACAGAAATAGTCCTGAATGCTGCAATAAAATCTATACGTTTAACAGCTATGACTTTCTTAATTAAATCATATTTTATAGCTACAATATATAATAATTTATAAAAACTCAAATGAAATATGGGTATGTGGATTTATTGAATAACCTTGCTTTCGTGTTGTTATCATTATGACAATGTTCCTAATTAAAACCACTCACTGTATAGCATATCGGTGACATTATATTGGTTTAGTACTTAATTGACTAGAAACGTTAAAAATATTTTACGTCCACATTCAAAGTATAGATCACTAGCCTTAAGGGATCCTGAAAAAAAAGAAAGAGAAAAAAAAATTTTTTAAAATAAAGTACCGAAAACTTCGTTATGAAACATCAAATGTGGCGGGGGGGGGGGGTATTCAATTTCCCGGGCTCCCTTCAAAAGATCCGCCCCTGGTTGTGCCCTTCATTTCCATACTATCCTCGCCTAAATGAAAGATTGCAGCCCTAACCACTGATCACCTGCGGCTCAGGCGTTCAGGACACTTCAATTAGGAAATTTTTTGAAATTGAAATTCCAAAGATGCAGTTTTAAACAATATTTGTTCTTTGAAAATGTTAGGAGAAGGAGGGCTCGACAAGGTTTGCTCGGAAGGTTTCCGAAATTGAAGTTCTAAAACTGTAAAGGAAAGGATTAGAGGGGAATCCCTTTCTATCTTCTCCTTGGTTACCGACCAAGAAAAGGCTCCTAATTGGCCACAAAACGTTGCTCATTAATTTCATGAGCAATGAAAAGAAATTGTTTTTTCAAATACTTACTTTTGAAAATAATTACTGAATTGAAAATATTGCTGAAAATGTTCACATTTTATTCATGAAGTGCTTAACACAATGTGGACGCATAATACTTTCGAAGGTTGAGGCTTTAGGGGGGAGTCATGACCCCCCCTTGTATCCGCCACTAGTTTAGATCCTAGGTAGGCTTTCATTGAAAAGTTTTCTAAATCATGCTATACAGCAGCACCCACTACAGCTACTTGTACCATCGCTTGTCCTAAAACAGAGAAGAGGTTGATCTACTATTTGTACTGGTTATCTCCAAATTTTTAATTTTGCCACTTACCATCCCTTGTTTCTCACTGCTTCATATGATGTCATTTGACCAGTAGTGTCGCTATGGGCTGTCTACCCCAGGTGACATACCCATCTGAGGGGGGGGGGGCACCCAAAATGGATTAAGATTTTGCATTACATTTAACCTATCAATCATTACATATTTTATTTTTAGTAAGTTGACCATGCAAAAAGTCTAGAATTTATATGTTTTTTAATGCATATTAGATACTAAAATTTTCAATACACCACACATAAATAAAATGAGTTGTTTTCAGGGCCTGGGCCCCCATCTTCCTAAGGAACCCCAAATTACTTAAAGAATTATGCATAGCATTATAACCAGGGCTGTGGAGTCGGAGTCGAAGTCGGACTGATTTTGGGGTAAAGGAGTTGGAGTCGGAGTCGTTAGAAAACATGCCGACTCCGACTCCGGGCTTCTTTTTTTCTTTCCTTTTCATTGACTCTCCTTGCATTTTTTAAAAACTGACTACCAATTGGTTCGATTACATGTACTAATGAGAAAATAACTGCCATTATGGCAATCAGCTAGCTTGAGTGCTTACCGAACTTTCTGCAGCCGTCCCCTAGTTTGCTTGCTTTTGAACTTAACTAATAGCAACTGTCAGCAAACGGTTTTGTTGCCTAACATTTTCAAGTAATCACTTTCAAATAAAAATAGAAATATAGTCTTTTGTTCGATCTCAGTTATAAAATAGTAAAAGAAGCGTAACAAAATAGTAAGTCGAAGCCCGTAGCTAAGGTTGAAACTTTAAGAGTGATCGGCAAATTCAAAAAAGTTCTGGCGCGAAAGCAGGAATCCAAAAGATTCGATGAAATAATCTAATGTTTTTTTCTTTATTAAGACTATTTCTATAAGCTTGGTTCTCATTAAAAAGTATGGAACAAAATAAGTGTAAATGATTTCTTGAATACAACACACAATAACTGCAGTTAATCATAAAATCTTCATATTAAGGTTAATCCTAAAGTAGCCAATAAAATTTAAATTAAAAATGTAGCGAAGAAGAAATATAGGTATAGTAAAAGCAATTCGTACAAATTTGTATACCGCCGCATTTTGTGTAAAATTAGCTCCTGATGTATATGTGCCCTATTTTCGTTGAACTTTGATTGATGAAATATAATTTAAAATATATTTGAGAAAATTTTCAGAATTAAAGTATTTATATTTTTTATAAACTCTGAAATTAACTTTGGGTGTCATCTACCAGATGGGTGTCACCCGGGGCAAACCACCCCCTCTCAAGAACTTGTATTTAGAAAAAAAGCTTTTTTTCTCTCAAGTTACAGCTTTCAAAAATTGAAAGCACACGATTTCATCAATATCTATTTGTTAAACATTAAAGGGGGGCAAGTTACAGATAATCCTTTTTAAATTTTTTAAGAGGGATTTTTAAGTCATCTCACTATTTAACTCGTAACTATTGGAAAATTTGATTTTCAAATTGAATTTCTAACGTTGTATGCGTCTTGGGTTTACAATAAAAAACAAAATGCGAAATTTTCAAAAGGAATTAATATTTCAATCTCTGTTTAGAGGTTTTCCCCCTTCCCCTGAAGGGAGAGATGGAGTTGAAAAAATACAATTATTAAAAAAAAAAAAAAAAAAATCCGGAGTAGGAGTCGGGCGTTTCAAAATCCAGGAGTCGGAGTCGGGGTCGGAGTCGGCCATTTTCCTTCCGACTCCGCAGCCCTGATTATAACTATACGAAACAAATATGTATTTTTAAAATAATAAAAAAGTAATGACTTGTCAAAAGGAAAAAAACTTCCTTAAAGGAGAATTTTTATTCATTCTGCCATTAGCGAATTCACCATGTCAAAAGTATAAGGGGTCCTAAAGGGGATTCATAAATGCTCATGATAAAAGATTTACATAGTTCTGCGAATCTGTGATCTACAAAAATACAGTTCAACGAGTCTCAAACCTGTAAATCAGTCACTGCATTCCGCTGTAGAGTCTTCAGGGGCCTCCAAATTATTGTGGGCCTAGGGCATCAATTTTAGTTAGTCAGGCCCTGGTTGTTTTTGAAAATTGCATTAACTTCATATTTATATACAACACAAAAAGTTTTTGTGAGTATGTGTGCTACAAAATACCATCCTCAAATGACACTTGTGTTACAGCGTGCCACTGTATACAGCCACGGATATAAGAGGAGGGTCATGGGGGTCATGATCCCCCCCCCCCCAAAAAAAAACCATCATCAGTTATATCCGTCCACATTGTGTTCCAACACTGTATGAATAAAATGTAAACTATTTCAGCAGTTTTTTCAATCAATTAATTATTTTTAACACTTTCAAATATGAGCTATTTCATCCGCATATCTCCCTCCAGACTGGGTTTTTTTGTCACTTTGCATGATTTTTAAAAAAATACTTGGAAAATGTGTATTTTAGTGCCTTTTATTGTATTACATGCTTTCCAAGATGTTTTCTTTTGTTATGAAGGAACAATCTGACTGAAATAAAAATCAATTTTTAGTAAGAAATTGTCCAAAAAAGCATGTTTAAAAAGAGAAAAAAAAAAAAGTTGCACATGGAAAAACATCATTTTTAACCATAAAAGTTTACCCAGACTTAATTAAAAACTTACCTAAATCTTAAATAAGTATCTGAAAATAGGTTTAATTTGAAAATAAAATTTATTCAATAAAATTTGCTTTTGTATGGTACATTTCAAAGCACAAACTCGAATTTAAACCCCTATTCTATCTCGATTCATGTACTTATTTCTGCCTGATGCTGCCATCTATACACATATTTTTTGAAAGTAAAAGGTTCGTAGATAGTATCTAAAAAGGTTAGAAACGTATAGTTATCGTACTTTTATAGCTAAGAGAGTAAAAATTTGACTCCAAGAGAATTTGGTGAAGGGTTTAGTTTCCTTCACCAAAAACGGCAACCCGAGTGACGCTCGGGCATAGACCTCAAAGTGTTAAAAGTAAGCATTTGAAATACTACTTTTTTTCAAAACTTATGAAATTAATTTGTAATGTTTATGACTATTAGAGGTCTTATTTCTAACCAATTTGATATTTTTTATTGACACTCAAGCAGTTTCAGACATTTTCCGTACCCAAAAACGCTGTTTAGCTCATGGAGGGCGGGGAGGGGGGGGGGGGTCACTTTGTAGCATAATCATCCCTAACCTGGTAGTCTAAATCCGCCGTTGACTGTATATAGTTACAGCAAAGTATAAACACAAACTGTATTACCCCACATTATCCGGCATGCCGCAAAATTTGGGGGTCACCAGATTTTCAAAAACATTTGCCTGGTCCTTTCTGGCATGCCGGAAAAATCGAGGTTATGAAAAAAAAAATTAATACTATTAAAATATGTGTTCAGCTTAGAAATGAATATAAGTTCTATACTTATCTTATTACTATTAATATACAGTTTAATTTTGTAAAAATATTTACTAACAATGTCATTTGTTGTTTTAAAAAGAATAAAATAATAGTTTAAAAAACTAAAAAAACACGCTTTCGTAGCAAAATGAACTAAAAAGTGAAAAATAATCTTTGGATGATAGTAGTTGACCAATCACTTAATTTTAATGTCATACAAAAAAGCGTGGGGTGCTGTCTATTTACATTTTTGCTTGGACAACAAATGGAAGAAATTCAAGACAACTGATAAGAAGCCCCCCACGATTTTTTGTATTACATTAAAATTAAGTAATTGGTCAACTACTATCATCCAAAGATTATTTTTCATTTTTTAGCTCATTTTGCCACGGAAGCGTGTTTTTTTTTAGTTTTTTAAACTATTATTTTATTTTTCTGCTTTTTAGTCTTATGTTGGAGAATTATCAAGCGACGAAATTATTTATAATACGAGTGCGAGGTAATATCTTAAAGTTAAGACAAGGGCACCCCGAAGGGAAGCTAACTGTGAGTCATCGATGTATGTTTGCGGAAATGATATTTATATTACTTTGAAAATTTGAGATGCATTTGAATAAAAGTTTTGTTCAACAATGGTCTGATCAGCAGTGAATTTCCAATTGAAGGCTCACCTAAATTTTGGCATGAAATTAGTTAAAAACAATTATATTTCATGTTCTAATTGCCTTGGAATATTGGAACAAATTTTGTCTGATGCAGAAAAATTAAAGGTTTTTTTAGATATTTTTAAATAATTTTTGCAAGCATTTTTTGATGTATTTTTTAAAATTTTTCCTTTTTTACATTGTTGGATTTATGGCAAAATATTGATTAAAATTGGAGGAAACTAACAATTAAAAGGGTTAATTAATTAATTTGATTATAGAATATTGCATTGTCATCGGTTCTGAGATCGCGTGCCAAATTTCAAAAGAATCCGATCGCAGGAAGTTGGCGAAATTTGAGCTGCAAGATTCCATTACAAGATACATACATACATACATACATACAGGTGAAGCTAATAAAAGCGTGTTAAAAATATTGTTTAATGACGAATAATTTTCTAAAAATTAAATTAAAACTAAGTAAGCAAACAATTAAGCAGTAAGTTACCACACCTAAACCAGTGCTAAAGAATTTACCACAGCTATTCAATAAATAAAAATAAACTTACCTCTCTAAAAGAACCTAAACTAATATATTTAAAAAAATTAAGAACAAATCACAGCAACGATGATTGTTTCTGAATTGATTACTTTATTGGCAAATAATTAAGTCTGTTAATAATGATCTACCATAAATAAGAAGCACATATTATGTGCACACACAATTTTTTTGAAAGAGGGTTACTTTCGGATTCATTAATATTTTCCTTACAGTGGTTTGCTTTCTGATCGGAACTAAATAGGGAAATTTAGTTTTGTTTTGTTGCGAAATAAACCCTGCATTATCCGGCATGCCAGAAAATTTGAACTTCCCAGCATGTTGGTCAACCTCGCTTTTTTCCGGCATGCCGGATAATGCCGGGTAAAACGGTATTTATAATAGACTGTTAATTCAACATGCATAGTAGAGCAATGCCCATCGAAAGAGGGGGCATTGTTTATGTACAACATTAAAAGTTTTCGTGTGGTATTACATACTACAAAATACCGCCCCATGTGACATCCATGCTAGGCAGTGGCGCACACAGATATTTTGCATGGGGAGGGTCCAAGGTTAAAAGTCTCAGTCTCATATCATACCCCAATACGTCGTCAAATATATTGACTTGATTTTATAGATTAACGAGAAAGAAAAACAGTAAAAAATAAACTATTAAATAAATAATTCGCATTCTTTGATGAAATATACTTAAATAACTACAAAGCAAAATAATTTACCTTTTTACTTTTCTCATAATTAAAAAATGGATTCAAGTTCATAGAATCTCATTTTGATCTGCAATTGTAAAACTAAAAACATGGTTATTGCAGTGCATTCATTTATGATCACTATTCTGCGTTTAATCTCAGGAATTTATTTTTTCACTTATAAGAACTGAAACTATTGTTACCTTTGTTCGAAATTATTCTATGAACAAAATACATAGAATCGTAATCAATAGGGGGAAAAAACAACACTTATGGGAGGGGTCCGGACCCCCTGGACCCCTCCCTTGTGTGCGCTACTGGTGCTAGGAATATCACTAAATATAATTACGATAGACATTTAACTGAACATGCAGGGGTGCTCACCTAGGGGGGGGGGGGGTGTCATGGTGCAGCCTGCGCCATTGAAATTTTTAAAAGGCGTGTTTTGAGGGGTATTTTTTACTTTTTTGGGGGGGGGGGCTCTTGCTTTTTTGGGGGGGGGGTGTCTTTGCAATATTTAGGGGGTGCGTCCTTACGCTCAGGGGGGAGCACTCCTGCAACATGCATTTTACAGCAGTGCTCACCAAGAGGAGGGGGGGGGGCACAGACTGGCATCCAAATTTTTAGGGGAGGTTGTTTTTACAGGTATTTTTTTTTATAGGGAGGACTCCCAATTTTTGTGGGGTCATCATGGTATTTGAAGAGGGTGCACCTCTTGGCTGGAAGGGGGGGGGGATGTGCTTATTATGAATTTTAAAATATAAACTAATTCCTTTAGCATTCATGATGTTGTTTCTATCTTAAGTTCTTTCTCAAGACTTAATTGTTAATTTCATTGTTCACAACTTAAATTTTTTTCTGGTTTTAGATCAATATGGACTTACGGATGATGAATTTGAGAAAGTTGACTGCAGATGAAATGATAAAAATATGTATAAAAAAGCATATTTACCTCAACTTTTTTTAGAAAATCTTACATACAACAGAATCCTATTTCTCGGGCTTTATAAGCTAAGATAGGAAGAAACAAATAATTAATACAAAATAAAAAGTTTGTATTCATGTTTCAGGAAGAAATATCAAAAATTTCATTCGTATCATAATACTTTGATTAAATTTGAGAACATGCTCAGAAAACACCTGAATTGGGACATAATAGTAGTATATGAAAGTATTACTGGACAATTAGTTTTGATAAGAAGTGAAAGTCTGACCTTGAGAGCATTTATTTCTCCTCAATGGAATTCACTGAAAAGAGGATGCGTTACTGACACTGAGTTTAGTTGGGTTACTTTCTCAGTAGTATTGAAAAGATTATAAGTGTCTCAACTCAGCAAAAATAACATTCATGCAGGGGGGGGGGGGTCATGAAGATTGAAGTCAGAGTGAAATTTTTAGGTGGAGTTGTTTAGAGGGGTTTTTCCCCCCTTTTTTGGGGGGTTGGGAGGTCTTTTGTAGTATTTCATGATTTTTGTGTGATGAAAGTATATACTAAATGAATTAAAGCTGTAATTAAGGCAAGCAATTTCTCCTGATATTTTTTTCTCTCCATAAAATATGGTTAACTGCATAGACATAAAAAGGGAAAAATAAAACGAAAATTTTTACATTTATTTTTTAAGCCAAAATTGCCTGTTTATTTGAAACCCATGTAGCAGTTTTTATATTACAGGGTGCCCACCTAGGGGAGTCATGGCGCAGACTACATCATTGAAATTTTTATGGGGGTTGTAATATTTAGGGAGGTGCGCTCTTGCTTTTGAGGGGGTAGGCACCCCTGTATGTTATTACCTTAAATTTTTTGAAAGATTATACAAATACAAAAGTGACGACCAGCAACAGGCTCTGGGCCCAGCTAGACTGGTCCTAGTCAATTTACAATCCCCAGTGAAGATCAATGGCCCTCTTAAAACTGTCTACTCCTTTGCTCATTATTACCTCTTCCGGTAAGCTGTTCCACTACCCTGCTAAAATAATAATTTTTCCTAATATCCATGTTAGCCTGAGATTTAAATAGCTTAAAACAATGACCCCTTGTCCTATTTTCAGTGCTAAACTTTAGCCCCGTAACATCTTTCATTTTAATAAATTTAAACAGCTGAATCATGTCCCCTCGGTCTCTTCTTTGCTTAAGACTGTACATTTTTAGCCTTATAAGCCTGGAATCATAATCTAAGTGGGAAAGTCCACTTATTAGCCTTGTAGCCCACCTTTGAACCCTTTCCAATACATTAATGTCTTTCTTAAGATAAGGAGACCAAAACTGAACAGCATACTCCAAATGGGGTCTTACCAAACTTCTATATAAGGGCAGAAGAACTTCTTTAGATTTGTTTGAAATAGATCTATTGATAAACCCAAGCATCTTATTGGCTTTGTTGCTAGCAATTCTGCACTGTTAGCTAAACTTTAAATCCTGACTTATTAAGACCTGCCTGTAATCAGTAACTTTGTCTGCCTGACTAATGGGGACCTTATGGGGAGGAGGGGGAAATTGATCCTCTAAAATAATCAGCCTCAATGCATAACTGGAAATATAGAAGTTTGGAGAAATAATCATTCTTGAATAACAGGGACCAAACCGCACCAATATTTCCTCAGAAATTCAACAAAATTATACAGTGTTTTAACACAAGAACTATGGAAGGACCCTTACCAAATTTTTTTGCTAACTGCTTTTCTGTATCTTCAGGAAAAGCTGAATTCTGCCTTGACTTTTCCTAAATCATTGAGCTGTGTCATAATATAAAGTTTTCAGTGCTAAACTGCATTTTGAAATTTAAAACTGGTCTGATTTTTTTTTAAAAAATTGAAAAATGTGAATAAATGAAAAAAAAAAATCAGGCCCATCATTTAGAGGGGTGGTATTGCTCCCCTGACTTTGAAAAATTGATGTACATGAAAGCGGTCCTGTTTCTTTTGTTTACTGATAAAATTTGCATTGTTTTTTTGTTTTCTGATAAAATTTGCATTGAGTACACATGCTGTGCCCCCTCCCCCCAACCTGGAAAAATTTGAAATGATGTGCAAAAGAAGAATATGGATGTGTTACATATCTTATAACAAAACCAAAGCTGTAAGATTTTTTTTTTTTTCTTTTTTCAACTACAAAATAGATTTTTTTTTAAAAAAGGAAGCTTAAAGTTAATTTCAATTTAATTGAAAATCTGAACTTGAAGTTTGGGGAACAAAACATCACAAACTAAACGCATTAAGGAAGATTTTTTTTACATAAAAAGTTAAAAGTAAGATTTCAGAAATATTTTCCCACTGCCTCCATGTTGACCCATTCAAAGAAAATCAATCTAGAGATGAAGAATTGAAAAAGTTGTCCTTTTATCGAAATCGGTAATTTTTGGGTTGGATTATTATATTCTTTCTCAAGCTGAAATTTTATTCAATTTCTCATTAATGAACAGATCAAAACGGTACAGAGGAAGGGAATATGAAATAAATTTTGAGAATATTTGGATTTGAAGAACAAACACAAGGAATCTAATGCTAATAAATAAAAGCAAAGAAATATTTACATAGGCTTATATCTATTAAAAGGTTCCGATCGAAAACGCACTGGTCACCATGGCAAAGAAAAGAAGTTGCCAAATTGAATTATTTCATTATTGACAAACGCAGGGAATTAAAAAAAAATAGACTTAAAAACGTTTCCAATGTTTTTTTAGAAAGAGAAGCATTTCTTTAAAAGATTTGACGTAGATTGTCTGGGAAAATGCATTTAAACTATTAAATGATTGAAAGCGCCATATTATTGTTTCGGTTTCCAAATAAGTGGCTCATCTGCTAGCAGTGGAGTTAAACCCGATGGCCGGTAACTGTAACTTCACCTATTGTACTTAATTTTCGTTTTTGGTTACAAGTCAGCGGGTTTAAGATCCTATTAATTTAAGTGTCCAAAAATGGTAAGACGTCTGCACTTTGTCAATTGTTTTATCAATTTATTCTTTATTGCATTTTAATTTGATTTTGTAGTTTTTGTTTCACACATGTCATCTAACTCTAAATGACAGACAGTATCCTCATGTGGAAGCCAAATTAAGCCCTCACACATCTGTAGCCATTACTAGTTATCACGAATATAAAATCAATTTGATCTTATTTTTTCAGTATGTGATGAATAATTTATGCTAACACTAATCTTGTGTTGCAAATAATTCAAATGAGTATTTAACATTTAAAAACTGATCTTTTGATCAATCTTTTACAGGCCCGTTTTTTTAGAGAACAAGACATCGATGGTGAGTACTTTAAAACTTTTTTTCTGTCAAATTTTGAATGATGCACTTAAATTTGCTATCTCTAAAAAATGTTATTGAAGCTTGAAAAGGCATTTGCAGGTTTGAAAGTGTACAAACTTGTCAGAGGTATTTTAATTGCAAAAATGTAATACAAGTACTTGTAATTGATTATTTATTTACTTAAAAGTAAATGTGGTTGTGTAATCCACAATGATGGCTGAAAATGAAACATGGTTTCTTGATAATTCCGTTATTTTCTTTTCTGATATGGTCGGCTCAGCCAAAATTTCTTCCAGTGGCAATAGGAAAAGGGATCCGTCCGTAAATGATGTTTATTATTAACGTGCTCGGTTTAGCATTATATCTCAAAGCCAATTGTTCTGTGGGATGTTTTTGATAACTTACGATAGGTAAACGAAAAGGCCAAGTTCCGTAAGTCAGTCAACAATATTATGTGCTTATACAAGCAGAGATAATACCACCAGTGGAAGATGCAGAATTAATGTCAATGTGAAGAAATGAACATTAAAAACTTGTTTAAAAGCTTACCAAAAAGTTATTGGTCCATAGAAACTAAAATAAATAAACTAACAAAATAAGTTAATAAAAATAAACCCTGGCCGTAAGCGGAGGCGGAGTTTACAACTCCCCAACACCTACCAGACCTAACACCAAAGAGGCTGACAAATGGACCTAACAACAAAGAGACTGACAAACGCAAAAGTAAGAGAACGATTGGAATCGTTCACTATTTATACTAGAGCATGCCTCATTTGCATATGATTGGGCATCAATAGATTCCAACCTAAAACTTAAACTTTACAAGTTTCTTAAGAGTTAAAGTCGATTTTACATCACATTACATTAGGAATGAGAACGCGTTTGAATATCGTTTACCGATGTCTATCAGTTTTAGCTCCTCCCCTGTGTGCGCCCTTGTTTTATGAGTGATGGTATACAAGGGTCTGGGTAGAGGAATTGTAGGTCCTTTTAAAGATGCTTCACTAAAATCTAATTCGTTAAAAAGGGCCCTTCAGAAAATTATAAATAGTTAAAAGGACCTTTCACAAAATTCTGGTTAACCAAAAGGATTCCTTACAAAATCTCGATTGGCCAAATTGAACATTTCATGGACTCATTTTTTGATAAATGGCTATGCAAATCAGAAATCTAATCTATATTGATGGATACATTTTTGTTTACATTTTGGAATTTCACATAAAGATTTTATTTTCACAATATTTTTTTTTTAAATTCACAAAAATAGGACCCTGTGAAAGATCCTGGACAGACACCTGGTATATTTAGGTGACCCTTTATTCCTCTGGAAATGGGACATTTGCATATGTGGTAAAAAAAGAAAATAAACAAGTAGTTGCATATTTTTAAAGTTTGCATTTACCTCAAAATGGGTCATTTTAGCATCCTTCGACAGGCTTGTGTCCAGATTTTCATAAAGGGAGGGGTTTTAAAAATGATAGATCTTTATCTGAGGGGGGTGGGTTAAATTCGTCACAAACTTAATTTTAACTTAAAATTTCCGACCCCAATATGGCATTTCTAAACCTGTAAGCACTGCTGTGCCCCCTCCCTACCTCCAAAGGATAACTTTTGCTGCACAAGTGACCATAGTATACCGCTTCCTTTTAATAAAACCTAATTAGTTTCTTTAGAAAACCTTGTGCGTTTCTTTTTAATAAAATCTGTTTACTATGCCGTATATTAAAATTAATATTAAAAAACTGTCCACAGAATCTTTTATAATGCAGCTTGTATTGTATATCAGGTTTTACATTCTGAAAAATTATGTTTAATAAACTGAACAAGAAAGAACTTACTGCAGATGCAAGTTACATTACCAAACACAATCAATGATGCATAAGCAATATTAATGCAGTTAGGTAAGACTTTGTATTGACAAATCAATGAGATGTTATTCTACAGTAGTTTTTTCCAAAATATTATTCCTGCCAGAAAAGCCCTAACATTTGTACATTCTAAAAAACTTCAGGGAAAGAGTTTTCTTTTTACTTCCTTTTTCAAAAAACGAAGTATTGTATTTGCAAAAAAATTTTCACTCAAAAATCGACCTTAATTTACATTTTACTCACCCCTGAATGAATGATAAGGTTTTCTTTGGACTCAACCACATGTGGATAAGTGCCTAAGAACGTATAGACACGCGAAATTTCCATTTTGACGATTCCCGAGTTAAGCATTACTCAAGAACGGTATGTGCTAGAAAGTTGAAATTTGGTACGTAGACTCCTAGTGGGGTCTAGTTGTGCACCTCCCATTTAGGTTGCATTCGGGTGTTTCTAAAGGGGTCTTTTGCCCCTTTTTGGGGGAAAATCATTGTTAATTTCGATGTAAACTTAAGTGATGTTATAATTTGGCGGACACTTGGCGATATATCAGGGTTTGGGTTGGGTTCAAAAGTTCTTTAGCATAAAAGCTAAAATTGAGGGGAAAATGTTAGCAAAATGGTAAAATGTTACACATTCTCATATATTTATATATGCCTCAGTGTGTTTCATCTCCAGTTGAAAATACAATTCATATTTCATCTGTGACATCTTTGAAGAAATAAGTACAACAGCTATTTTTTTTAAAACATAAAATAAAAAAAGAAAACACAATTGGTGTTTAGAACGTTGCAGTCCCCTCCTCCTAATAAAGCAGTTATTGGGGGGACATAATGCTGGATAAGACTAACAGTTATTGAACTTAATTGTAGTTTAAACATCTTAGCTAAGATTTAAAAAATAATAAGTTGATTATTGCTATGCCTGCTTCCTGTCTAGGATCATACATTAATTCTTTTTTTTTTTAAATTTATTTATTTTTTATTTGAGCAAAAAAGCGAAAATGCATTGCTTTATTTTCGTAATTCAGGTAGTGTTTTCGCATTATGCGAAAAATGCGACCGTAGCAGAAACCCTGCGATATACAGCCAGTCTTTTTGTCGCCAAGTTTTGGCAATGATTTTTTTTTTAAATCTGATTTCAATTTGGCCACTGTTGGTGATATTTAGAGAGTAAACTATTGAATCACATTAAAATTGCCAGTAATGGGGAAATGACATTGAATTGGGGGTAAAAGAAAGTCATGTGATACACACATTAGCTCGTTTATTTTTTATTTATTTTTTATTTTTAAAGTAGCGCTGCACACAAATTTTGACATTAAAATTAATAAAAGTGAAACATACATTTGTTCTTTGCTTATTATTTGTGCCCCCATTGGAGGGGGCCCCCCAAAAACCTCCCCTTGGACACGGTTCTGTCATTCGACTATTCAGAGACGGACTTACCTGTGACGGAATTGTTTGGTCCAAAATCGGATGTATAGTGACTTCATGTATTAATATATAGAATGATGTGGTGGACTGTAGATAAGAATGTTCTGAGTAATAAATTTTCTGCGGTCTTTTCTCGCATTATCGCTAAAATTTTGTTGGCACAATAACAAAAGCGATGTTATTAGGTACTTCTTCATAAAATAAGTATATGCTACTTGGTTTGGCTACTTGTTTGCTTTCTACCCTAGCAATAAAAAAAAATTGTTCAAAGCAATTGGGGATATATATAGTTATCTGGCAACCCTGTGATATAAAAATTAAAGCTGTTGAATATCGTCAGCTACAAAATTTTTTAATTTGCTATAGCAATAAATAAATTAAAATCCTAACAAATTAAAAATGCACCGAGTCACATACCATTTAATAGAAAAGTGCGTTTTTTTTTAACGCATAGTGCCTAATAGTTCTAGCCGTTAGTTCAATCAGTTTAATAAGATACTGACTATAATTCTCACCTGAACAACTGTTCAGATTTGTAAATTAATTTTCTGTGCTTCTAATGATCAATGCATTTTAGTATTCTTTTGTGCACCTAGTATTTAATAGCAAAGCTAAAGAGAACCAAAATCCATCATTAACTAAATTGGAAAATCTCTTGACGTGCACTATTATTCTAACGGGCTTATATTTGAATATATATATATACAGGTAGTTATCAAAATAATGGAAACACTCTGTGACAAGTGTGTTGGGAATCGCTACTTTGCCATAAATGTTCTGTTGATAAAGGTGCCTTCTGACTCGAATCACTCACACTGGTGAATCCAGATAGTGATTGAGTTCACTGGTCATTTTTGCTGATATTGTTCGCTTTTTAGACATTATGTACAATCGTCTTCAATACCGCAGTTTTCTTTCACTAAGCTTCTCTTTGAGTCCACTATTTTGCTTTGCGGAGCTTGTCTTACCGCGCTGCGTGTATGCTGTCATGACTTTAGATACTGTACCTCTAGAAACACCAAGAAATTGAGATGTTTCAGTTACACTTGCTTTCAGCTAGATGCGCTCCAACAATTTGGCTTCTTTTAAAATGTGAGAGATCTGCATTTCACGCGCTTGAAAAAAGTCTAAGACGTCCAGTTATTAAGCCTCTCTGTCTTAAATCGAAATGAAATTTCAATTAGTGTGGATGAAAATAAGGTTTGGCATTTATTAAAGAAACTGGCACCCGCACGGCTTTGCCCGTAGTAGAAAATTAAGCGGTCTTTTGGTTCGCCTGTATATTTACAAATAATGTATGATGAATTTCTCGCCAATTGGCTCGCCCATGTTACAGTTCCACATTGTGATAACTTTGTAATTTACTCGTCCATCTTATGATAATTTTGCTTGGGAAAATGTTTTTAAATTGGAATAGAAAAAGAACAAAATCGAATTTTTGAAAAATCGCTTCGAAGTGCACACCCCCGTGCTACAAACTGACTTTGTGCCAAATGTCATGAAAATTGGCCGAACGGTCTAGGCGTTATGCGCGTCACAGAAATCCTGACAGACAGAGAGACTTTCAGCTTTATTATTAGCAAAGATATGTCCATTCCTTGTCAGCATTGTAGCCAATCTCCAAACAAGAAATGGCCCATTTTAAAAATCAGCATTGATCAATAAAAATAATAGACACAATGACAGATTATGACTGGTGGGGTTCATTTTATACAATGGAAAGTAGAGAGCATCACAGAACCAGAAATCCAGTTTATATACTATAAATAACAACAGCCGTAGCTTCAGCTGCTGGAATAGAAAGACAATTTTTATCTTTTGGTTTTGTTCAATCTAGCCTTCGTAACAATTTTGGAGTAAACAAAGCATCACAACTAATGTTTTTATACGAACAATTCAGGGTTGGCAGGTTTCTGCCGAGGCGGTAAAAACCGCTGGTAGAAACCGGTTAAAACCGGCATGGCAAAAACCCCTTTCTGCCACATTTATGGCAGAAACTCAAAAAATGACAGAAATGCAATTCCTGACATACAATAGAAAATGTATAAGAAAAATAATTAAATATTAATCCAAATACAATTTATTTACAACACTATCACCATTCAAAATCAAATTTTACATTGTTTTCACACTGCAGCAGCCTGTAACAAAATACAAGTTTTGACGCTGTTTCTAAACCTAAACAATTTCTCAATTTGTTGTGCACAAAGGAGAAATTTGAGAAGATTCTTTCAATCCCAGCAGAGCTAGCTTGCATTATCATCAAAGAACAAGCAAGATTCACAAAACTTTCATCTATAGCACATTTTTTCAAACTGAACCACCATGCGGTAGCTGGAGTAGTTGTTATAACTTGATTGGAAAAATTGGTTTCGGGAAAAGGGGCCAATTTGTTTTGTAAAGCTATGGTATAAGGTACATAATCAGGGTTAATATTTGTGAGTGAAGTTCGGGCATTTTCTTCTTGATTACATGATAAATTTACTCCAAAATACTTTGGATGGAGCATATAGGCTAGTTAATGGTTATCAGTAACTGCTTGATTAAATCTGTGCATCACTTCCTTTTCAAAAGCACACATAAGAGCGTCTTTTGTTAAACGAATCCAAACATCGCAATCATCTGCAATTGAGCAGTTCTCTTTTTGAACTGAATCCAGAGCAATAGTAACAGGTTTTATCTGCAGCAGTAAGTGTTTAACTTCTTTGTGAATCATCTGATTATTTATAATCTGAACAATACCTTTGTCATGAATATCATCTTCATATTCTTCTAGTATTTGTAAATAATATGGGCGATTCTTTATAAACGACTCTAAGCAGTCCACCTGGCTATTCCACCGTGTATTACAAGGTGTGTGTGGTTTCGCAGCTTTTGGGTACTCCTTTAGCCAAGCTTCTTGCCTGTGATGGTTTCTGAAATATTTCTGGACTGAAACCACATGTTTAATAAGAGAATCTGGTGTGATATCCAGTCCACAAGAAGATTTAAGTAATGAGCTGAACACCTATAAGTTGTAACAGATGGCATTTCTTCTTCAATAATTTTCCTCATTAACTCCATCTTGTGTTCATTATCAGTTACTAGAGATAATACTTTGCAGTCATATTTCGTTTCAAACTCGATTATTGCATTTTTCGCTAAATCAGCACAGTAAGTTGCAGCAGCAGGAGCTCTTTGAAAATAGCTTTATTCAGTTATATTAAGTGTAAAATGACAAGTTCCTGAATTTTAGAGTTTAATGAAATAAAAAAAATCTGTATTTATTTAAGTATTTGATGTATTACACTTTATACTGAATGCAAACAAAATAATTATAAACAAACTGAAAAATTTGTTACTTACAACATTACAAGGCTAAAATTTCAAACACATAGCAATTTCAACTGTGATACATTTTACTTTGCTTTGGAAATGTCAGTCTTGTTATTTAACATATTTTTACACTAATTATTAAATTACTATTATATTAAGTTTTTGCAATGACGAAATGGAGTTATATTTTTTATTTTACTTAATTGCCTGTCATTAAGTAATTACTAGAGCTATTAAAAATGTTTTCTAGTTTTTGCCAGTTTCTGCCGGTTTTTACTGGTTATAACCAGTTTCTGCCACTGACAGGGCAAAAACCAGTTTCTGCCGGCAAAAAGCCAACCCTGGAACAATTAAATCCTCATTAAAATTAAATTGAAATTAAATTTATTTTCTTGAAAAACTTTGTATGAATTATGATTTTTTTTCCTTTTAATAAAAAGTTCACATTAAATATTGTTACGAGTTCAGTTGAAACTTCAAACTTTCTTTAAATTACGACACAGTTCTTGAGAAAACACAGGAGCTTTATTTCCAATTATATACAAGAAATATCCTTAGCAACTGCTAAATTAACCATAGCAATTAGGCAAATATCAATTAACTCCATAAACTCAACGATCACACACATATTCACATCAAAATACGCAATAACACAGCGCAAAAGCTAATACACACTTCCAGCTGAAAGCGAGAATCCACAGTTAGAAAACAAACAGACTCCTCCATTCGCAAGACGCCTGGCGTTTTGTACCAGGCGAAGAAATATTTAGAAAATCCTACAAATGTCTCATAGTTTCTTTTAATTCCATTCACAAATCTTATTGTTCAAAATTAGGGGGAACGTATACTTCAGTCGAATGTTAGGGGGTTGTATGTACATTACAAGAAACTATTTACAGGTTACGTTACTCAGATAATTTTAAATGAAAGATAATAGAATAAATGCCAAATTTAGCTGAATTACAGTAAATTAATCACAAAAATAATTACTATTTAGAGAATTTGTAACAATATTTAATTTGTTCCTTCCTTTAACTAAAACTTCCTTTTACTTAGTTTGGATTATCCAATAACAAAAAAAAGTGCCTTTAAGTTAAAATATAGAAATAAATATTGAAATTTAAATAGAATATTTTGTGTAGATTTTAACTATTTAAGTAAAATATTCCATACATTGAAGTTTATTTTTTTATAACAAACTGTTCCACACATTTTCCAAAAAATATGTAAACATAATAAAAGAAAATCAAATAAATCTGATTAAAATAAAAACAATCCGGTTTATTTGATTTTAAAAAAAAAGATTTTTTTTTCCGACCTGTTATTTAGTGTCATGAGCATATTTACTTTCTAGCAAAGTGTTTTAATTTTAATCTTAACTGCTTGCTTGTTGCAAAAAAGCAGTAAAAAGTTTGCCACAGCACAGAATTTTGCACTGAATAGTTTTTTACGAAATGAAATGAGAGAAAGATAAGCTCAACTGAACCAAGGGCTGCAACAAGAAATCCATTGTGCTAATCAACTAATCCCCAAGCAAGAGTCTTTAAAAGAGATCAGCAGCTGAATTTAATGAGGATTTCTATTGTTTGATTGTATCAAGGCCGAAGGTGTCCAAACCTATCACTTTACGATTGCATAAGGTGTGAACATTTTCATGATGTAAGCAGCAACTCTCACAGGTTGGTTCAGTACTGACCGAATTATTAAATCGCTGAAAAAAGGATTAGGGTATTGCTTCCTGATTTCAAAAAGGAATTAATAGGTTAACATATGGTTTTCAGCTACTTGCTCTTCCACCAGTATTTTATTACCTTTAAAAAGAGTAGAATGTTGAAAAAAAGTGGGGGGGGGGATATATTACCACTAATTTACACTTATATTATTATCGATCAAGTTGAACTAGTTTCATAGGTCAGTGTGTAAGAGTTGTGTGTGTGTGCAGATTATTACCCAATAATAACAGATGTTATATTTATTACATCCTACATGCCTATTTTTCATGTCTTTTTTTTGTAATATTGAATAATACAGTGTAATGGTGACTGAAAGGTTTTATTTTATGTCTAGAGAGTACTTACCGCTAAAAAAAAGTGTTTAAACCGTCATAAATAAGTTTAATACACTCTAACTAGGAAAACTTTTGATTGTTTAGTAAAGAATCCTATTTTGCGGAAGTTCAAATATTAGGGTCATGTGTTTAACAGATTAACCGCAATGAACAAGGGTTGACTAATGTTTAGGTCTTTGCCATATTTTAGTAAAACAAAATCCACGTCAACACGGCTGTAGTACCAAGAAAAAAAAATCCTTTGACTAATATATCCTCAGTAGTATAATCGGTGTGGCAGAAAAAAGAAAGGTTTCTTCTGTAAGAGTATTTTTTTTTTGTAGCAAAAGCAGGCATCACCAGCAACTTCCTGCCTGAAATATTGTTTCAACTCTAATGTTGTATTATTTTATAAAATATTGAAAGTAACTTGTTATAATAAAATTAAACAATTGTATTATAAGAAGTTCAATAAACAAATTACAAATTTGGTTTGTTGTGACAGGAATTTCATTGTAATGGAAATCAAACGATGCAATTTCAATCAAAATGTGTTTGAACTTAAATTTTGTTGAAAGACTAAGTATTTAGTTTCATTGATCTTTGCTGTAATGAGATTTTACTGTATTATATTTTTTTAGATGTCATTTTGTGTAGGTACTTTTTGTTAAATACAATGTGGGCTGAATACAGCCCATCCATTCTTTTTTGTTTGCTTGCTGGAAAAATAGTCTAGTTCTTATAATACAAATACAAATACAAATGTGACGACCAGCAACAGGCTCTGGGCCCAGCTAGGCTGGTCCTAGTCAATTTATTAGTCCCCAATGAAGATCAATGGCCCTCTTAAAGCTATCCACCCCCTTGCTCATTACCGCCTCTTCCGGTAAGCTATTCCAAGTGCCCACGACCCTGCCAAAGTAGTAGTTTTTCCTGATTTCCAAGTCAGCCTGAGATTTAAATAGCTTAAAACAATGACCCCTTTCCCCGCAAAAATTTAATCCATTTACATCTTTCATTTTGATAAATTTAAATAACTGAATCATGTCCCCTCTGACTCTCCTTTGCTCCAGGCTATACATGTTAAGCCTATTAAGTCTGGTATCATAATCTAAATCTGAGAGTCCCTTTACTAATTTAGTTACCCTTCTTTGAACCCTTTCCAATACAAAAATATCTTTCTTCAGATAAGGCGGCCAAAACTGAACAGCATACTCCAAATGAGGTCTTACTAAACTCCTATATAAAGGCAGAAGAACTTTCTTAGATTTGTTTGAAATAGATAATTGTTTACCTTCTTAGTGCTTTTAAAACAATGCTACTTAAGTTTTTTTTTTCTCCTCAAGTTTGCTTCAGCAGCACCTTACAACCTTTAATTCATTAACTTATATTGGAAACGATAAACTTTTATCAGGAAGGCAGTGCCAAAATAATGAAGTAATAATGTAAAATAAAGTGGTGTTGAACTAGTATATCGTCGCCTCCGAGCAACAGTAAGATATCTTAGTGTTATTCCTGGGGTTAAATGTCTTACTGTTGCTCTTAGGCGAGGATATATTAAACCCCTTTTAAATGTGAACTTCAATAAAAGTTCCTGAACAAAATATTTGAAGAAATTTGTTTTCTTGGAAAATCTCTGGCCTTCACCTTCTGAACCAAGATTTCCTTAATCCATTAATAGTAAATTAAATATATGTCATGCTTAATTATCCTTGGTCTTATAAAATATTGAGAAGTAATTGTTACCTACTTTTTGATTTTTTACTGGAGTGCTACGAAAAGGAGCTACTCCTTTGCTACTCCTTTCAAGAATGTCATATCTCAAAAATAAACTATTTAAAGTTATGCTTGTTTTTAGAATGCCATGAATGAGTAGCGTATTTTTGCGAAAACCGCGAATTAATCGACAAATTTTTCTGTTTTTTATGATCACTTGAAATTTTGTACCCCAAACTTTAATAGCGCCTATCTCCTTTGGAAAATGTTTGGGATCCTCAGTTTTTGCTTCATATTATTCGACTTGATGTATACTATCACCCCTTAAAGTTTTTCCCTAGAATTCAGAAATACCCTGTATGTCTTTAAGAGATGTTGTCTTATTTTTTTTTTCAATAGGGCTGTGCAAGAGGTCATTTGGCCATAACCAGACCTAGTGCCCTCCCCAACAAGGTATCAGTCTTTCATGTGCCACCTTTAAAGCACTGATGCATGACAAGTAGTTTTTGATGCCCAGTGTACACCAGATGGAGGCACCTGGGCTCTCTTCGATGCGAAATTGCACAAGGAATTTTAATTTTGCTGATGGAATTCTAAGCCAAACAAATGCCCAAGGAATCTTTTACATGCCGCGTAATCATACGACATAGACGCTGACGTGTTGTCTTAGCTTAACACTTTAAAATTGCTCTCCTGAAAAGTCACAGTTTTTGAGATATGAAGTTGTTGAAAGAAGTGAGCGAAATGTAGAGTTCATAACATGACTCTTTTTTGCCATAAACTACTTTATTTACTGTTTGAGTAGCAATCTATTTTGTTTTGAGTTTGTCCTACCTACATACAAAGTCAAGTTAAAACAATGTGCTAATAAAGGAGTAAATTAATTATGCCAAAAAATGTGTCTCATGTTATAGACTACATTTATTCTAAAATATGTACTATGAAATGACCTTTCATTAAATTTGGTGGTAAGATTTGAAAAGGTGGCACTAAGAAAGAGTATAAAATATATGCAACAAAGAGCTGTTAACAATGCAACAAACCACCCTAACAAAGAGTATAAAATATATGCAACAAAGAGCTGTTAACAATGCAACAAACCACCCTAACAAAGAGCTACAGTAAAATATGTGTGTATATCACAATATCTAGAAGAATGTTAATTATTGTATAATATTCCTGTTTTGTATGCTATTAATTGTTAGAACAACATAATTATATTTCATCTGTCAATTTTTCTGCTATTTATTATTCCCGTTTTTTTTCAATATCCAGCTTTTATAACCAGCTACTAAGTATTTGCTGGCTTGGATTGTTATTTTTTTTAATCGTAATTTTTAACATGTTTACGTCGTTACACCAGCCCGATTTAATTTGTTAAAATATGAAACATATATTTTTCTGTAAAATTGTACTTTGTAGATGTGGCAATAGCTCACTTAGGCATGCAATAAATAGAAAAGGATTTTGGATGAGGGGAGTGGTGTTATTTTGTTCATAAAATATAAGGATGAACAACCTTTTGCAATTTTTCAGAGTTTCGTGATTGCTTTTATTTGAATGCCCGAAGTGGCCAAATTCGAAGTTTGGACGAATTAACCATCATCATGAGATCTTTAGGAATGAGCCCCACTATCACAGAACTGAAAAAGTATTTCAAAGAGAAAAGTGAGTTTGGGATGACTGGCAAGTTTTTCATTTTACAAATTCAAACTGTGAAAAGAATAGCATTAATACTTTATAGAAACCACAGCATCAGGTATTGAAGTCCAAACTATGCTTTCAGTCGTAATTAAGTATAAATAGCTTTTGTTACTTTAAAACCCTTCAAAAATTGTTTATTCTGTAGTTACATTTTCCTACTTAAATATTGGCAAAAATTATTGGTTGTTTCTTTAAACAGTTCTTTTTTCAAAGTATGAAAAGAACTTAATTGCTTAAAAAATATTTTTTGTTTATAGATTCTATTTCTGCTCATTTTCTTAAAAGTGCCATTTACTTTTTAGCAACAATGCTTTCTATCCATGCATTGAAACATTTTGTAATAATTGTGTACTTTCTTAAAATGAAAACTATCAACCAAGGATTTTATTAAACAAAGTAAATGATTTGAATTCCTTTAAATATTTGTAAATTTTTATAAATAAATAGTTGAAAATTTGCATTTATAGTTTTCATCAGATAAATACAAAATGGTTGATTAAATGGCAATTTTATGTGGAATAAGAGTTATGCACATCTCTAATATCATGAATTTGAAAACTAGATTCCTTTGCGTTTTTACCAGGGTTCGTTGATTTAAATCAGCTTGATTTAAATCGTGATTAAAATAATGATTTAAATCAAGTGATTTTTTTAAAAAAAAAATCATTGATTTAAATCAATTGATTTGAATTTAGTTATTTTTTACCAAAATCATTAATTAAAATCAGTTGATTTTACTTGTATAAAATAAGTTTGCATTTTTAGAATGTATTACCCTTAATTTAACCACACTGCATTATAATATCTTAACTTCATAAAAAAAAATCACTTCTTATCAAATCATTATAATGTATTTATAAATCTTAAAATATTATTGAATAGTTAGAAAACTTATCTTAATTTTAAAAGTAAGTTGAGTGGATTCATTTATTGTATGAAATATCTTTTGTTTATAAATGTAAAATAATGTACAGTTGGCTCTCTGTTTAACGACTTTCAAGGGACCACAAAAAATCGTCCTTAAGTAGAATGCTTTGAACACTATAGTGGACCATCTCGAACCGTGAAAAGGGACCGTCGTTAAATAGGGAAAGTCGTTAAACAGAGAGCCAACTGTAATTACAAATTTTTGAACAAGTTAAAAAAGTTTTAAAAAAAAATCTGATTTTAATCAAAAAAATCACGAACCCTGGTTTTTACATACCTGTGCATATTAATGGTAGCTTTTGAAATTTATTTCTAAATCCAACTTCCCAACAACCAAATAGAAACACTGCAGTTCATAATTATTATAAATTCTCACTTGGACTTTTCTAATTGGTTGTTGGAACATGTGGCCCTGTTAATAATGCCAATTTTAGAAATTGTAACGTTCTGTCCTGTTAATTGACTAGTTTTTTCCCCAATACCTGATGATGCTTACTTTCTATAAAGTTTTAGGAACTTTTTATGGCAAAAGTGGACTTATCTTCTTTCTGGCTATAAGATATCTTTTTCTCTTAATTAAAGTCTTTAAATGTATTTGCTCCACTAAGAATTAATATTAGTGGTAATTATTTTTTAAAGAGGAGTCATAATTTTAAATTTTTGAAGCTTTTTTATGTAATATATCAACTTTTTGCTTTAACGATCAGTAAACTTAAATTTGGTCTGGATGAAAAATTATGTTTTATGATTTTGCTTTAAAAAATTTCCAGTTAAGAGTCTGTTAAAGTTTATTTTGCTTATGAGTTTTCTAAATTAAGGTATATTTTTGTTAAAAATTAGGGAGCATTGTTAAGTAAATTTCTTTTGAATCGCTAATTGTCTGGGAAATCGTACTTAAGTCAAGGCTGCCGAGATTCAGATTTATTTTAACTGTTCATTTTTTTCCCTATGTTAAAAAAAAAAAAAATCATGTATGAATATTACTGATCATGGATCAAAGAAATATTAAGATATGATTAGTGATGCCATTTGTTTATTGCTGAGTATCAAATTATAAAAAATACAAAATTCTTGAAACCTTGTTTTGTTATAGTTGCAAGAGAATGACTAAGTACTAGAGAAAAATTTAGATTCCTGTTTAGTATTTAAGATGAGCTCCCGATTTTTGAAAGGAAAATTAGTTTTCGGGAAAAAATAAGTGCTATTTAATCTACTTTGATGAAGCACAGTTTTTCTAATAAAATTCAAATTTTCAAATCGCCAGAATGCAGGAAATTTCTCTTTCCTGTACATTCGGGTGGTTCAAAAATACATGTAAACAAAAGTTTCTCCTAGATAACAGGGCCCCCCTCAACCTTTTTATACTTGTGTATAGTAATGTACTGGAAGTATTTTATTTCAACTGAAAGAGGGTGCTCAACCCCTTCCCTTCCTCAAACTTCATAAGTATGTGGAGGGGGGTTAAATAAATACATTGAACTGAAAAAACAATGCTACATATAATAAACAGCGGGGGGAAATTGAATAATTCTCAATTTTTGGCATTTTCTATGATACTACTAATGTTAAATGAAGCTGTCATTGCACATCGTCTTAAAATTTGAGTAAAAAGCTAAAACTTTTACAGCATAATACTATTAGTGAGTGTAAAAAAACGGGGTGTCCTGGACTCTAGCTGAAAAAAAAGTTTTTTTGAACCACCCTAATATATATTGCAATTAAATAATAATTTACAAAAAAGCAGCTGAGGAAATTAAATGTTTCTAAATTTGTCGCATTTTCTATGCTACGGCTAATGTTAAATGGAGGGGGCTTTGAGCACTCTCTTAAAATTTGAGTAAGAAGCCCAAACTTTTACAGCATTATATTATTAGTTAGTCTAGAAAAAATAGGGCTTGTCCTGGACTGTAACTGAAAAAGTTTTTTTTTGAACCACCCTAAACTAAATCCCGTCTTGGCGGCCTTGCTTGAGGTCTTGCACAGTGTAATTGGTGATTTCGGCACTGACATATGTGCTCTCAATTGCAGATGGAAAGATATCTTTTGCCGACATGCTCGAGATAATGCACAATCATAGCCAGAGAGAAAATATTCCACAAGAAATCCTGCGGGCATTCCGTGCTAGCGACAAAAGCAAAACTGGGCGCATTCCTGCCCGAGAGTTGCGCCACATACTTCTGTTGTGGGGAGAAAAGCTGAGTCCCAAAGAGGGTAATTCAATTCATTTTGTTCAGTGATCTATGTTGACATTATTCTTGAAAATGCTTCACAGCTCCTTTCCCGCTTCTTGCTGACTGGAACAAATACGTAGGGGTTCCAGATAGTAAGGTAACGAGCTCTGGCAGGTGTGCAGATTCTATATATGAATAAAAATTAGGCAGAAAATAATACTAGACGTTAAATCCTGGTTATCACAAATTTGCCATTTCAACTGCGCTTGCGCGCGGACTTCGCTTTTTGCGCTTTCTGTTTTAGATTTCGTTTTGCTTGTATATATTTAGGCTGACCAAATTAATGAATGCGATTAGAATATTTTCACAGCGATTTCGTGACATATTATATGAAACTACGGATATGAATAACTGATCATCTTAAGACAAAAATGACACTTCAATATTTATTAGTTTGGAAATATTTATTTAACATGAATGTAAAACACGTTGTATACTTCAAAAATGATTGGAATATTAGTACAGAAATCCGTCTTTTGCGGATATTTTACGTCAGGCGTAAATAACTTAGTATTATACATTTTTATTTAGGTTGAGGGTTCGGCTTTGTATTAGAAGTGATGCTGAAATTCTAATACGCTCTTCTGAGGTTAAAAATTTAGCCCTGAAAAGGGCCTTTGTTTGATAGAAAAATCAGAAACCGAATCCATTAGTAATAAAGACGCAAAACTCGATCTTTACCGAGGCCTAAAAACTAAAGCAGAGAAAGCTTTGTGATTTCTAATTTTTATCTGTTACCATCTCATATTTATTAATAAATTTAAAATGTTTGTAATTTTAGCGAGATTTTTTAAATCAGCTAAGTCCGCGAGCAAGCGCAGTTGAAATGGCAAATTTGTGATAACCGGGATTTAACGTCGAGTGAAAATAATGGAGATGATCATTGCTTTTAAATGGATGGATCTGGGTATCCATTAACGGGGAGAAATGGCTGAGTTGACGGAAACATGCCAATGAAACACAATAAGGTGTTTGCCTTGGGAGCTATTGTACCAACCTGCTAACAATCCTGACCTAGCACCAAGTGATTTCCATTTCTTAAAAGACACCCAGGAAGTCAGCAGTTCAGAAGCATTGCTGTGGTTCGGCAAGTCATCTTGATGTGGTTTCACACTCTTGGATGATTATTTCTTCCATGCACCTCCAAGTGTTTCTTTGTAAGTTCAAAGAGATTTAAGTCACTTGGTGTGAGGTTGAGACTGTAAGGAGGGTTTGGTGCAATACCTCCTAAACCTTATCACATTTCTTGCTTCATTGATGGGACATGTTTCTGTCGATGCAGCCAACTTCTAACTGACGTTTTGCCCTGTTAGTGGACATCAGCATCATTTAAAAACTCGAAGCATCTCCGTTATCCTCAGCATCTGTGTGAGAAATAAGTGTTGCATTTTGAGGAGCAGTTCTGCTTCTCAAATTCTGATATTAAGGAGCGGTTCTGTGAAACTGAGGAACAGTTTTACAATATTTGCTAAATTGCATTTTAAAAAAGAAAACAAAGTCTTAAGAAATGTAATGTTTAATGTGTGCATGTAGGAAGTTTTGAACAATGACTTAAGCTGCAAATTTTTATTGCTTATCTTTTACAAAATAGAAGAGCTGGTGCGAATGGGTCTCTACAAATACAGGAATATTTAGGGTATGAAAATTTAAAAAAATTAAATTTATACTATTAGAAATATTAAAACCATTTGTACCCAGTTTATTAACAAAAACAGTCATCTAAAATCGTTAATGCATGGACATCTAGTTTTGTCATTCACATTTCTTTTTTTTTTTTTTTTTTTTGCGCCACAAAGTTTTTGAGGCAATTTATATTGTATTGTATTTTTTATGTTTTGAATCGCAAACTGCGACGGCTTATTTCCTACCCTGTTCAGCATGATTTTTATTCAAACAGGGAGTCTGCCCACCTACCAGACTTCTAGTTAACTTTCTTTTTGAAACCTCCCCATACAAATTTTTCTGATAACTTAGAAGCATACTACACATCAAGATGAAAATCATTTACTGTGGATATTGGGGTCTCATTTCTCTGCCAGTAATAGTTAAGAGAGTGACTTTGTAATAAATACGAGGGACGTTTTTAAAGTAAGGTCCGTTTTGAAATAAAAAAAGAATGAGAACAGATAAAGCGAAGACATTTATTGCAAAAAAAATCTACCACCCTTACACTACATTTCAACATTGCTCCCGTGATTTTTCAAGCATTTGTCATAGCGTGGTACAAGTTTTTGTATACCTATTCGTAGAAAATTGCCGCCTGTGTAGTGAACCATGGGATAACATGTTCTCTGAGCTCATTATTGCTGTTGCGCCACAGACCACCTAAGAAAGACTTTAGATGCCCAAACAAATGAAAGTTGCTGCGAGCGAGGTAGGGGCAGACTAGAAGATGTTCAAAAATGTCCCAGCCAAAGCCCTGTAGGAGTTCTCATGGTCGTCTACACAGGCGGCAAATTTGTACGAATAGGTATACAAAAACCTGTACCACGCTATAAAAAATGCTTGGAAAATTACTGGAGCAATGTCAAAGTATAGCGTAAGGGTGGTAGATTTTTGTGAAATAACTGTCTTTGCTCTATCTATACTCGTTCCGTTTTTATTTCTAAACGGATCTTACTTTAAAAACAAGCCTTGTATATCCCGTTGGCTTAGGTCTGATTTGAAGACTTAAATAGCATATCTCTTAGTGGAGGTTCCATGAATTCCGGAATAAAAGCACCGACTCATCTGGTCAAAATGTGGTCATCTTGTCAAATTTTTGGTCAAAATGTTATGTGAATCCACAAGAATAGTGTGTTAGTTTTCTAATTTAATTGTCAGTCTGCTCAAACTCATTGACTAGCATCATCAGTTGATGCTGATGGTCTTCTATTCTGTCTATTCGCTTCAATTTAATCTTGATCTTATTCAAAATGCGTACACTCCTCAAAACATAGATTTCTATTTGTCAAATCTGCATCAGAACCAGCTTTTCACATTTCAAAAACTTTTGCTTGTGCTTCTAATGTTTGCAATATAATTTCATACAACTTCTCCGCTGTTTGAGATTTGAGATCATTCCTCTCTGAGGCTCTAACGAACTAAAAAAATTGCTTTGACAAAACCATCTAGCTTGTAAATAACAAAACAAGCAGAATTGGAGATTTCTTCGCAACTTTTAAGTTTCAAACTTTATCTTTGAGTTATTGTAATTTAAACAGCCCTTTATTGTTTTCAACAGACTTGGTATGTATCTTGTAGCACATTTTTAACAGGACAGGTTTTTTTTACAGTTACTGACCAAAAGTGTCTGAAAGTGTCTTAAACTGTTGAAAAGAAAGCTAAAGCTGAAGGGGTCTAATCTAATCAATTCGTATTTACTGCAACATTTGTAATGCATAAGTATAAGTATTAATAAGTTTTAATTAATGAGTATTTGGTAATATTTTTCTCTGAATTGTTCATTTTAAAAAATACTTTACTTTAAAAAAATTGCCAATAACTTTGTTACATCAAAACTTCCTTATGCAAGAGTTGTGTCTTCAGTGTCATAAAAAAAATTCACAGCACTCCCAAGAAAACTAATTTTAGTTCCATTTATAACTCAAAGGAGTGCTATTAATCGTAATATTTGGATGCAAAAAAAGCTTTTTTTTTTTAATGGTTTCTGCACAAGTTGTAAATAACAGTTTAACAAAAAATAATTTGTCTATCATGATATTAGTCTTCAATCATTGATTGAAGAACAATAAATTGAGGATAAAATGTATGCACTTATATTTTAAATGTATGTTACTTCTTTTTTTATTTCATATTTTTAATATAATACTTTCAACTGCAAGACACAAAAACTAGAGTAGGCTGATAATTTTTAGAAACAAATTATTCGCATTTTTCTAAAGTAGATTGGTGGTAATTTAGTTTTAGATCATGAAATGGCACCAGAAGAAAATCTGCACAAAGCTATAAAAGAATCAAACATACCTATATATTTTTTTCCTTCAGTTGAAAATTCATGTCAATTATTGCACTATAATTTGAACAATTTCATTTTCACACATGGATAAGTAAAAGAAAATTTGGTTACTCTTATTTAAAAAATAAACTAATAAATGAATTAACTCATGCACTTAAATTGAAATTTTTAATCAAGACTTCAACTTCTATGTAGCTAGATTAAAATCGGCTGCATAAATAAGTTATAAATATATCTACTTGAATGTTCACATTGAATAAATGTTCAATACAATACACTACTTTGATACATTTTATTCCGTTTTTGATATTTTCTCACAAAATAAAATACTATTGCTTTAAAAATACAGTTTCGGATGCTTTCTGACATTTTTGGACACAGAGGCTTTGGACAGGACGGTGAAAACCATGGTTTTCATTGTAGTGTCCAAAACTTTCCCAACCCTGGTTTTCAATTAGCTAGAACTTCTATTTAGAACAATATCAAATATTCTGCTGTTGAGCTTGTCATTTTGAATATTAGTTTTAAGTCTATGTATGATTATGGAATCATGGAGCTTATGATTTTACGTTTTGCTTTCATGTTTTAAGTAGTGCATTCCACTCTTTCAGTCTGGAGGAGCTATGTCTTTAAGTTGCATAATAAACATTGCTCGTCTTGCTGTGCGTTATCATAACTTACTTTGTCAAAGGAGTTCCTAAGTACGTGTCATGTTTAATTTGTTAAAAATAATTGTAAAGAATTATTTTTTTTTCACAATTAATGTCACATTTCAAAGGCAGTAATGAAAGTTTTCGGTCTTTTAGCGAATTTCAGTCTTTTTGAGAAAGTTTGAGATGGAAAGGGATGAAAGTAAAAAAATAATCTGAATGAGCTAAATATGGAGAAAATTCAGACAAATAAGTTTTTTTTTTCTTTGATTTGCATGATTACAACAAAGAACCACTCTCTGTTACCTAATGATAAAAAATAAATTATTCTTGGTTAGTGATGTAAAATACCCGGGTATATATTTATAACTTATTACCCGGGTAGGGGTAAATACCCAGGGTATATACCCGGGTAAATACCCAAAATGGGTAAATACCCGGGTATTTATTTCAAAAATTTATATTCGACTAAAATACTTTTCTGTATACAACCAACAATATACAAAACAATAAATTTTTGCCCAAAAATTGTATTTTGATCACATATTTAAAGAATTATTGTGTGAAACAGCTTAGCAATCTAGTATGATATTCACATTAAATGTGTTGGATATGCCTGATCAATGTCGATAGCCAAATTTCAGATATAAAAAGCCATTCTACAAAAAGTAAAAAGATTAACTGGTTACAAAAAAAGCAAACATCAATTTTTTAAGGTCCTAGTCTTTTATAACCCAGTAATATGTCCCTGCATGACATCAAAATGTAACGAAATGTCGCTCAATTTATTATTACTATTTATTTACCTATATCTTATGCAGAAATTTCCTCCAAACTTAGTTCAATTGTTCAGGTGTATTCTGTATCACACACACACATATATACACACACACACACGTAATATACATAAACATTTAAAATTTTTAATCTTTTTTTTTAGGATTTATGTTTAAAAAAGAAAATAGTCACCTTTTAATACCACCTAAAAATTTTTTGCAAAATGCGCAATTATTAGGGGATTTACCCTGCCTTCGGAAAAATACCCCAAATAATATTTACCTTCCCACCCTACAGGGGAGCAAATGCAAATGAGCAAGGCAACAGAAAAGAATATTTTGCTTTTTTTTGCTTATTAATGTGAAAACTGTTTCTATATTTTCCATGTTATCACTTAAATATCAATAAAATAAATAACACGATAGTCTTAATAACTTCTCAGTTTATTCTTCCAAACATCCCTCATGCTTCCTTTTTTTTCATTTTGGATATGACTAACCTAGATTGTGATTTTGAAATCCTGAAGTTCATAATGAATTGCTTATACTTCTCCAATTATGACATTGAAAAGAAAGATTCTTTGGTTCACCATATGTTTCTTTCATGATTTCATCAAGTCTTTCAATAAAAAAATATTATAAACTGTGTAATACATATATGTATCTATCAGTTTTACCAATTATTTCACATTTAGATTAAAAAAAAAATCCCATTCACTTTTTTGCAATTTTTGTAAAATACCCAGTTTTTGGGTATTTACCCAGGCCTTAGGTAAATACCCGGGTAAATACTTAAAAAGTATTTACCTACCCGCTGGGTATTTACCCGATCCACATCACTATTCTTGGTTGAAATGAGACAACTGGTGAAACTACTTTTATTTCTTAAGCAAGCTCCATAATTCTTCTGTGTGTTTATTTTGGAACACTTTTCTTTTTGTTCTGTGTTCAAACTTTTTATTTATTATTTGAAAATGAAATTTGGGACTTACTCCCCTTTCTATTTTGACAATTTTTGTCTTGGGGGAATTTTTGCAAATTTCACCTTTGTGTTTACCATTTTCGATATGAAAAAAAAACTTCTTGTTTCATTTCAGTTACAAAATTTATGGGCTTTGAATTGTTTATTAATAAAAATGTCTTCGCTTACAAAGCTGCCGTTGTCGTAATAAGAAATAAAGAAATACCTTTATGCAGAAAAGAGAAAGAAAATAATACAATATTAAGCACCCTCCAAATTTGTCCAGCTTAATGTTGTAATATTTATTTTTCTTTTAATTGCCTTAATGCTTAATAAGCACTGGGGAAGATTAAAAAAGAAAGGAAAAAGAAAATGTTAATATTGCTGTGCTAAGCATAAAAGTCATATCTGCAGCCGAGTTCAAAATAAGAAATTGCCATTTAAAATTTTGCGCCTCCATGTATTTGATTCAGAGGCAACTTTTTCAGATTTTTTAAAAAAGTATTTCTCATTGCCAAATGACCAAAAACATTGTATTTAGGTGAAATAGGTGACAAAGAACGGCAGGGCCTGATTACCGCACAGGCTAACTAGGCCTGGCCCCCTATCTTTCTAAGGGGCCCCAAATTACTTGAAGATTTATGTATAGCATTACAACTTTAAAAATAAGACACATATTTTTAAAATAATAGTAGAAAAGTAATGACTTGTTAATAGGAAAAAACTTCTTTAGAGGAGAGGTTTTATTCATTCTGCCAGCAGGGAATTTACTCTGTCAAAATTATGAGAGGCCCCGAAGGAGATTCATAAATGCACACAAATAAATGATTTACTTAGTTCTGTGATGTGCAAAAAGGAGCCAAAAATGCATTCCTCCGAGCCTCAAACTTATAAATCAGCCACTGTATTTCGCTATAGATTCTTCAGAGGGCCTCCAAATTATTGTGGGCCTAGGGCCTCAAATTTAGTTTGTCGGGCCCTGAAGAACAGCCTGGTGACCTTAACATAATTTTGATAAAAAGTCCAGATACGACTTTTGTGCTTAGCATAGCAGAATAGTAATAAAATGAATTGAATGATTTTTAAAGTGGAAGAAAAGTAATTAGCAATGGGGTGGAAAAATGGACTCCTTTGCACTTTGTTTAAAAACAAAAAAATGAACTTTGTAAACTTGAAAAAAAAACTAATGTGTTCTATTACTTCTTTTTTCATTAATGGCCAATTTTTTAAAAAACTTAACAAAAGCATTTAATACATATCTTAATTACGTAATTAATTCTTCCACTAAGAATTTTTATGACTTGAACCGTATTACCCCGCATTAGCCGGCATGTCGCAAATTTCGGGGGTCACCAGATTTTCAATAACGCTTGCCTGGTCCTTTCCAGTTTGCTGAAAAAAATCGAGGTTAGGAAAAAAAATAATACTATAAAAATACTTCAGCTTAAGTTCTATACATATCTTATTAGTATTAATAAACAATTTAATTTTATGAAAAAATATTAACTCATAATGTCATTTGTTATTTTAATAAGAAAAATATTAAATAACAAATATCTTTATAAAAATTTAATTAAAACTAAACAAACATTAAAGAAGTTACTGCCCCTAAGGCAGTGCTAAAAGAATTTATCATAGCTATTCAATAATTAAAAATTAAACTCGCCTCTCTAAAAGGAACCTAAAGTAATTTATTTAAAACTAGTGGTACCCGCACGGCTTTGCCCGTAATAGAAAAATTAAAAGGTCTTTTGGTTTGCCTGTATATTTACAAATAATGTATGGTGAATTTTCTCGCCAATTGGCTTATTCCCATGTTACAGTTCCACATTATGATAATTTCGTATCTCGCCAATTGGCTTGTGTCAATGTTACGGTTCCACGTTATGATAATTTCGTAATTTACTCGTCCATCTTATGATAGTTTTGTTCTTAAAATTGGAATAGAAAAAGAACCACATAGAATTTTCGAAAAAATCGCTTCGAGGTGCACACCTCCATGCTACAGACTAACTTTGTGCCAAATTTCATGAAAATCGGCCGAACGGTCTAGGCGCTATGCACGTCACAGATATCCTGACAGACAGATATCCAGACAGACAGAGATCCTGACAGACAGAGAGACTTTCAGCTTTATTATTAGTAAAGAAAGAAAATGAACAATTCACAGTAACAGTGATTGTTTCTCAATTTATTACTTTATTGGCGTATAATTAAATCCATTAATAATGACTTACCATAAATAACTAGCACTTCTTTACTAATAATAAAGCTGAAAGTCTCTCTGTCCAGAGGATGTCTGGATGTCTGTAGGATATCTGTAGGATGTCTGTAGGATGTCTGTGACGCGCATAGCGCCTAGACCGTTCGGCCGATTTTCATGAAATTTGGCACAAAGTTAGTTTGCAGCATGGGGGTGTGCACCTCGAAGCGATTTTTCGAAAATTCGATTTTGTTCTTTTTCTATTCCAATTTTAAGAAAAAAAAATATCATAAGATGGACGAATAAATTACGAAATTATCATAACGTGGAACCGTAACATGGGTACAAGCCAATTGGCGAGAAAATTCACCATACATTATTTGTAAATATAGAGGCACACCAAAAGACCTTTTAATTTTTCTATTACGGGCAAAGTCGTGCGGGTGCCACTAGTATTACATATATGCAATACACAATTGGAACTGAATGGTGGAATCTGCTTTTGTCTGGTTGCAAAATAAACCTTGACCTATCCGACTTGCCGGAGAATTCAAATTTCCCGGCATGCTGGTCAACCTCTCTTTTTTCCGGCATGCCGGCTAATGTGGGATAATACACTAATTTAATCCTACACTAAGAATTACCATAAAAAGCAGGATTTTTGATTCCAATTCCTAAACTAATGCAGGTGTTTTGTTTACAGTGGATCGTATATTCAGAGAAGCCAATGTTTCTCCTAACGGATATGTAAACTATGACGACTTTGTGAGGGTGGTTTGTGCTCCCGTCCCAGACTATTATTGATTGCATATATACTTATTTTTGTGATATTTTATAACTATTTTTGTATTATTTTAGCTGAATATATTCCACTAAGCCGGTTTTAGATATTGGATTATATATGTACATTTATATGACACAGGTGTTGGATATTTTATTTTATATCAATTAAAATATGTTTATACATAAAGTTTCTGTTTTTCTTCTCCACTTTTTGAAGTTGGATTTTTATTATGAACTGCAGTACAACTTCGTTTATCCAGGCCGACGGGGACCAAAGGCAATCGGGGTAATTGAAAATCCAGATAGTATGTGTAAATAATAGTGATGGACATAATCGAGATCTTGGGAATCGATTACTTCTCATAAATCGAGTGATTAACAATCGAGATCTCGAGTGAATCTTTGAGTGATCGACTTCTGGATTATTTTGAATTGGGATTTCCGGATGTGATAATCGAGAATTCAATCTGTGATAATCGAGAACTTGAGGCAACTGTCGAAAACTCAAGGTGACTATCGAGAACTCGAGATGTGGCAATCTAGAACTGGTGATAATTGAGAACTTGAGATCTGATAATCGAGAACTCGTGATAATCAAGTTCTCGAATGATCTTGAATAATCGAGTGATTCGATTATGAGAACTCGATTATGCCCAACACTAGTAAATACATAGGGATGCACCTATTACCATATTTTGCGAATAACGGAATACCAAATATTTGGTCGAAATTCCCAAATGTGACCAGATAATCGGCCAAATGCTGAATATCTGGTTGAAATGTTTTAATTGTAATACTTGGAATTCTTATGTTATGCCAATTTAAAATAGTGTATGTATTTTGTGTCTTTTGTGAAAAGTAAATTTATTTCCATTTAAAATCCTAAATTTATCTACATTAAAAGTATAATTATTAAGTTAAAATAAATAAATTAAATCATTCCAAAAGCAAGTAAATTAATATAGTTAACGACTAGATTGATATTTGTTTATCTGAAATTCTTTTTCAACTAATAAGCAGTTTCCCCCCTAACATATGATTTGATAACTGATAATCATGATTACATAATATGTGATAAATAAAAGATCTTGTAAAACCCTAATGTTCCAGCACTATAACTTACCTTCATTAAACTTCAATTACAGTATTTATATTTAAAAGTATTTAAAAATAATGTTTAATATTTCATACAATGTAAAACTTCAGAAATTAAAATACTGCAAAGTTTAACGGCCAAGTGCTTTCTTTATATCATTATTATTCACCATTTTAATAAATTGTGAAATGGTTATAATTTGTTTTTTTTATCTGCATAACTCTTTAAAAAAAAACAGCAATTAATTTACTTTTCATATTAATGAACATTTGATATTATAAGTTTTTTTCTGGCACTGTATTCAAATGAACTTATAGGTAAGGTTTTCATAAGCTTTAAGAAAAATTGAAAATCATCAAATATAACATCTGAGTGCTTTATATCGCATTAAAATTACTTTGAATATGATAGTTGGTTGTACTATGGTACCTATTCCATTGCTTTCATTTATAGTCAAAAAAAAAAAAAAACATGAACTTGTAAACCAATTGTCCAGTATCAAAATTTGTTTACTGTTTGGTTGCCGAGTATTACAAATACAAATGTGACGACCAGCAACAGGCTCTGGGCCCAGCTAGACTGGTCCTAGTCAATTTACAATCCCCAGTGAAGATCAATGGCCCTCTTAAAACTGTCTACTCTTTTGCTCATTACCACCTCTTTCGGTAAGCTGTTCCAAGGTTCCACTACCCTGCTAAAATAATAATTTTTCCTAACATCCATGTTGGCCTGAGATTTAAATAGCTTAAAGTAATGACCCCTCGTCCTGTTTTCAGTGCTAAACTTCAGCCCCGTAACATCTTTCATTTTAATAAATTTAAACAACTGAATCATGTCCCCTCGGTCCCTTTTTTGCTCAAGACTGTACATTTTTAGCCTTCTAAGCCTGGAATCATAATCTAAGTGGGAAAGTCCATTTATTAGTCTTGTAGCCCGCCTTTGAACCCTTTCCAATACATTAATGTCTTTCTTAAGATAAGGAGACCAAAACTGAACAGCATACTCCAAATGGGGTCTTACCAAACTTCTATATAAGGGCAGAAGAACTTCTTTAGATTTGTTTGAAATAGATCTATTGATAAACCCAAGCATCTTATTGGCTTTGTTGCTAGCAATGCTGCACTGTTGACTAAACTTTAAATCCTGACTTATTAGGACCCCCAGATCAGTAACTTTGTCTGCCTGACTAATGACTGAACCTTGCAAATAATAACTTGTACACTTATTTCCATGCCCTGAATGTAGCACTTGACATTTCCCAACATTAACAGCCATACCCCATTTATCAGCCCACTCCGTAATATGATCTAGATCCTCTTGCAGCTGATTTGCTTGTTCTTCATTTTCTACAGTCCCCATAACTTTGACATCATCAGCAAAACAATTCATGTTCCCAGAAATATTTTTGTGAATATCGTTCATAAAGACATTAAAGTATTCGACCAAACCGAATGTTCGGTGCATCTCTTGTTTTACACAAAACAAATCTTTAAGCTCATACTGGTCCTTGTGATAAACAAAACGAGTTGTAACAAAATTGCATCAAATTGTCTAAAATACAAATTTAAAAAGTTTTTTGCATCATTTCTTAACTAAGTTTTTTTTCAGACACGAGTGACATTGGTATGGATCATGGTTACGCATACACTTTATCTTTAATAGATAAAAATAAAAAGAGTGTTTAGTGCACATACTTATAGTTATGTTCTTAGTATCATGAGTTACAAATGTGAACATGAACGTACATTTTTTAAAAGCTACAAGTTTTATCTGGATAAGCGAGGTTATGCTGTACAGTGAAACCCTCTTACCACGAATATCAATGCAACAAAATATCAGTTTAAATGCTATAAATTTTCAGTCCTGATTTAATTTCCATTACATTACTTAAATTCTATCACCATGAAATTTTCCTTACAACGAACATAAGTTTGTTGTAGCGAGATTTCACCATAGTACAGTATAACTTTGATTTAACGATACCCAAAATAATGATTACCGCTGTTCGACGATACATTTCACTGGTCCGTATTTGACTGCATTGAATGTCTGTACTCCTCAATTTAACAATAACTTTTCTCTGTCTCTTGACAGTTGTTAAACCAAGGTTATACCGTACTATAAATGGTAAGAGGATACAAAATTGTTGTAAAATTGCTTACCCTCAACATTTTAATCTTCTGAAATGAATTTCTATCGTTTTGAAATCACATCCCAAATAGGGAAGTGACACAATTCAAAAAAGTAGTATTTGGGAAAATCAAGGTTTTGCGCAATAGTAGTTTTAAGGGATTTATCTGAAATGTTACAAAACGGCAAAAAAATAAATAAAAAGTTGATGCTCTGTTTAATAATTAACTTTTGTTGTCTAAATCAATAATATTCAGTTTAAAAAAAATTCTTCTAAATTTTGAAACTTTAAAGATATTCCACTTTTGATTGTATTGTTTTTGCAAAATTTTTCTTCTAAATTTTGAAATTTTAATGATGTATCACTACCGGTTGTGTTGTTTTTGCACCACCAGGCACCAGTCATGTAAGCTAACTTTGTACGTTTTGTGGCATGAAAGAGCATTAAGTGTAAATTTTAAATTTTGAGTTGTGTCACTTTTCTGCTGGGGAACTTTATTTTACCTTTTTGATGCCATTTTGGAGTTTTCATGCCAGTCAAAATTTATTTTCATGATAGGGTATTATTTTAAAACCTTATACAGAAGTGTTGTGATAATCTTGTAAAAATTTGTGTCAGCGAGAGTGAGAATGGTGCTGACTTCTTACGTTCAATGCTGTGGTTGTGCTTGGCTTTACTGTTATATATTCATTTATATCTGTGTGTTTTGTATCTTATTTTTTAAAACAGAATCTGCCAATGTAGTTGACATCGCAGGGAAAAATCCTATGTTATAAATAATACTTAACAATCGGTGTGTTATCAAAAAGAGGGAAAAAACCCTGGTACTACAGCAGTGTGTCTGCACGATATTCGAGGAAAGGTTTAAAGAAATTAAGTACAGTAGAAAGTCGAAAATCTGAAATAGTTGGGACTATGGGTAGTTAAAAAAGATTCAAGAAAATATCGCTTAGGACCTGGATTAATTTCAAAACAGTCTGCAAACTCAAATAATTTCTCAAAAAAATTTCTGCAAAAAAAGATTGTGCACCTTCCAGGGCTTATAGCGGCCAACAGCAAAAATTTAAAGTTGAAAAAGAGTCGAGTACTGCCGGAGGAAGGTAAAACGCAGTATTTGCAAATTTTTCTTTTTCGAGCAATCACAATTGCTTATTGCTTTCACTTGACTGTTTTTGGCGTGCTATCATTTTATTTTCCCACCGCCCCCCTCCGCACCATCACCGACGACCGGCTCTTCACGATGCTGCTCCTATAGCGAAAGCCGTCTCCAGGTTGCATCCATGTCCTACACACACGCGCACACATACACACACGCATACATACAGACACCTACACATACACACACACAAAAAACTACCCACACATTCATGCCTGCACACAGACACAAATACATATCCCTACACACACATACACATACCCCCCCCCCCCACATTCATACACACAACTACCCACACACTTATGCCAGCACACAGACACAAACACACATGCCTACACACAAACACACATACCCCCCACACACAAACACACACGCCTACATACACACACTCGTGATTGCGAAAAACATAATTTGAATTCAAGATGTCAAAATTCAAATTATTTTTTTTTTTTTTTTTGCATTTTCATCATCTGCCATTGCCTTGAGAAATTGGACTTCTTTATTTATAGATAATACAACACAAGAAAGATTTGCAACACAATAGAAAGGAAATAACACCCATGGCCAGGAATTGAACCTGCGACCTCTGGCATATGAAGCGAAGCTTCCACTATAGAGCCACCCCATGGCATCTAATGAAAGCATGTATTTTAGATACCAATCAACTTGGAAAAATTGAGGGAAACATTTTGCTGACTATGTCCGTTGATACCGAAAAACAATTGTATGTAATACTAGCAGTATTTAAAAGGCGATGCCCGTGCAAAGAATCTAAAGGAAGTTGAAAAAAAAAAAAAAAAATGAACACTCAATTCTGATGTGAATTGATCATTTTTCTTCAACTAAAACGAGTACACACTTTGTCAAAAAAAACCTATTAAAGTCTCTTTGGAAATTAAAACTATTCGCCAAAACACATAAAAAGGTTGACAGTAGCTTTAAAACTAAAAATAATCTTTCCACTGTATAGTTCATCGCTTAATGCGCCAAGTAACCATGCTACCATAACCCTGTATATTAGGGTTTGAAGTGGTTTTTTTTTTCTGCAATTTAAAATGTTTTGCCGAATAAACAGTGCTGTAGTAAAAATGTTATAAAGAACAAACAAAATTGAAAATATGTCAAATCAAATTATTTACTTAGATAAGTAACTATCTTCATCTATATGAACAAAAACAGGCGTTGAAGAAATAAGGAAAACAAAACCCAATTGAAAGATCCTACAAAATCTAACTATGCATAACTGAATATTGAAAAAAATTGCATTCAAAAATAAGTTCGCTAGCCGTGCCCCATGGTTCCTTGCAGCTATCACGATGGGGCCTTCTGCTAGCGCCCTCTAGATGAGTTAACTTACTTCGCCATCTATAAGGAATTCATAAAACTAAACTTACCCCGCTATCTATTAGGAATTCATAGAACTAAACAATTTCAATTAGACATTGAATTTGCAATTATTTTGGTCAATCCAATTAGTTAAAAAAAATAGCCTATAGCTTTCTTTATCTTTACTAATAATAAAGCTGAATGTCCTCTGTCAAGATCTCTGTGACGCGCATAGCGCCTAGACCGTTCGGCCGATTTTCATGAAATTTGGCACAAAGTTAATTTGTAGCATGGGGGTCTGCACCTCGAAGCGATTTTTTGAAAATTCAATGTGGTTCTGTCTGTCTGGATCTCTGTGATGCGCATAGCGCCTAGACCGTTAGGCCGATTTTCATGAAATTTGGCACAAAGTTGCATGGGGGTGTGCACCTTAAAGCAATTTTTCAAAAATTCGATTTTGTTCTTTTTTTATTTCAATTTTAAGAACATTTTCCGGAGCATAATTATCATAAGATGGACATGTAAATTACGAAATTATCATGACGTGGAATGTGAGAGCGAATGAACATAGCCAATTGGCGAGAAATTCGTCATCCATTATTTGTAAATATAGAGGCAAACCGAATGACCTTTTAATTTTCAACTACGGGCAAAGCCGTGCGGGTACCACTAGTCCTCAATAAATGCACTATTCAACGCAATAAGAGTTATTTCAATTCGAACCAGTAGTTCCTGAGATTAGCGCCTTCGAATAAACTCTTCAGCTTTATATTATTAATATAGATACTAAACACGAGATCATAGGTCTGCGCAAATTATCTATTCCATTCCGATAGTCATCAGTGTCCTCTCTCTTTGCTTTTCAGATGTTATGCTATTGGGAAGTACTTTGTCTCCACTAGTACTTTTGCTAGACTACTTCTGTGGCATATTTTTGCACTACTTTCTGCAACAAATCATTATTTTTTGAAAATATCCTTTTAATAAACAAAAAATGCTCATGACACTAATGGTTATAATCAATCTTTACTGATAATTTTTTGTTAACCCGTCAAAATATGCATTTTTAACAAGTAGATTTGACTAACATTTTGACCTGTGAAATGAAAAAAAAAAGGGGGGGGGGGTCTGTTGCCTACCTATTGAATTCAACAAGAAATTGTTTCCTTATTGAAAGTCAGTTTCTCTCATTAGGGGGCTGTCCTAAAATGATATCATGCTTTGAAGAGGAGGGGAGGGGGGCAGTTTATTGAAATTGATGCAGTTTGTGACAAGGGGGAGAGAGGGGATAACAAGAAATGTGACATCACCCATTTTTCATAAGGGGAGGGGGGAGGTGAAGTAGGGCACTTTGTGACAAAAAGAAGGGGGGGGGGGGTCAAAAAGGTCTGGAAAACGTGTTATTGTTTGTGGACAGCTCCCAAGTGCCTGTTTTTTGATGTCTTTTCTTTTTGACAGTGGGAAATCGGTCTGACTCAAATTCTTACCCCACAGCCAGGGTTGGCAAAAACCCGGGTTTTTTTTAAAAAAGCTCATGGACCCAGGGTTTTTTTGGGTTTTTTTTTAAATAAAACCCAAAAAAACCCAACTAAAGTTGGGTTTTTTAAAAGAAATGTGGGTTTTTTTTTGTCTTTTTTAGGGAAAATATGGGGTACTTGTAGCATATTGTAGCGTAAGTATATGGACAAAGTGCAAAAATTTTCTTCTGGTAAAAAGCTGGAAAACTAGTTAAAATTCAGAGTTTTCTGAAGAAAAGTATAAAAGACGGAAAAACCCAAGAATGATAAAGTTTCAGATTTTTTAATTTTCATTATTACCAACAGTTAAGGCAAAGTTACTTCTCGAGTGATAAAATCTATTGTTTGTTTTTAATTACTACAATTTTTTTTTTTTTTTTGTATTTTACTTTATAGTATTTCATTTTGTCATGCAAAACTACTGTAGAACCTCAATTAGTTTTTAAATCCCCTTTTACTGAATTCCAGCTTAATCAAGACATTTCTTTGAATTTTATGTTGTCTGTTTTTCTATTTCTGTGTACAGGGTAAGAAATATTAACCTTTTTTGTAAAATAATGAAAATATTGTACCTGTTCTGTTTTTTGTCGACCATTTGAAAAATCTGTTTATTTCTAAAAAATTTACCTTGTGTTTATTTGAGATTTGTGACGTGTTGGTTAGCAGAAAATAATTTACATGAAAGCCTTTTAACTAGATTAGTTTCCTCTGTACAATCTACAAATATTGAGAAAATCAGACGTGACAGGACTTGGTCAAGATAATTTGAGTTATTTATTGACCAATTAAAGAAAAAAGTTAAATACATTTATTTAAAATCTTTGAAGTATATTTTTAATGCCGTTAAGAGTTAAGAAATACTATTAAAGCTCAAAATTCATTTTTTATGTTCATTGTCTGTGGTGAAGAACAAATAAAAAAGAAGTTTTAATTGTGAAAGTATTTAAATTAATTAATTTTTTTAAAAACTTCTCACAAAATTTTAAAAAACCCGAAATTGGGCTAAATAATGGGTTTTTTCAAAAAAACCCATTGGGTCCAATTCGGCCAACCCTGCCCACAGCCTGGCAGAGTTAAAGGCTCAAGTGGAAATGTCCGACTCGAGAGTCTTGAAATCTTAAAGTTTTCACCTCTCGACTCCAAATCCTTTACACAAAAAATCAGTGAGACTCCAACTCTGCAGCCTTTTATTTTCCATTTTGCCATCCAAAGAAAAATTTGTCATTACCAGTGGCACAGCAAAGGGGGTTTTGGGGGTAAAATCACCCCCCAGAGGTATTGGTTTTAACATAAATGCAAATTCTAATACAGTAGTTTATGCATGAAAAGTATTATTCAGAAGATATTTTTGATCAAAAAACTTCTCCAGAAGGTTTTTTTTTTTGACTCCCCCCCAGAAGGCATTTCTGGCTGTGCTAGTGGTCATTAAAAATAATATGCATCACATAGATAACAAAGCTTTTTTGCTTTACAAAATTCCAAATTTGTGTTTAAAAATATACAGCGTAAATGAAAAATCCCCCTTAAAAATTTCAATGGCGCAATCTGCGCCATGACCCCCCCCCCCCCCCAGGTGGGCACTTCTGAATTATATGTAATTTGGCAGACCAAGTTAAGACGATTCCATGGCACCCCTGAATTATTTGTAATTTGGCAATCGGCCAAGTTTAGACAATTCCATCTGAATGGATCGAGCAGGGGTGAAAGCAAAATAGCAATGGGATTTTAATGCACGTGTTTTGTAAAATGTCACTCGCACCTTATTCATTTATTGCTTTTTTTACAATAAAATGAGGGGAAACAAAAAGATTCCATTGAAACAACAAAAATAAACTGCTTTCATTTCGTCCAGAAATGTTAAAAGCAAAATGGTAAGATCAATAAATGTTCTAAAATTCCATTAATTTTTGTAGTGAGTATGCTGATCGAATATAGTTTAGATTGAATTTTTTTTTTTTTTTTTTTTTTTTTGAACCGAGAACGGACCGTCATTTGCGCTAAACTGCGTATGAATATTCAAGAGTCAAAAGCGCACATCTGTAACGAACTGACTACCACCCCTGTAAAGTAATAGCTGCGTCCATTTCCGCCAATAAACCGGATGTTTGCCTTTCCATGTTATCAGTGGTTACAATGTTTTTTGTTAAACATATAACTTAACTGTAGTAGGTTATTAAAAATGTCAGTTTATTTTGAGTCACCTTTTATAGGTTAGAATTAGGAGCCTTTTTTCATCAAATTGCTTTACATTTTCAACATTTTCTAAAACTTCTATATCTGATGTTTAGCAGAAAGTAGAATTCGTAAAATTTTTAGAACTTCAATGGAGTTGCACGTTTTGAATCAAATTTGACCATTTTTTGATTTGTAAAAGATTGTTTGTGACACCTCTAGCTCAAAACGTATTTCACGGAATCGAACGAAATGGGATAAAGACCCCCTTCCCCCATTCCATGTAAATTGGTACTGATTAGTGTTTGGCGCCAATCGCTCCATGGGGATTGAACAATTTGAGATTTTTCTCGATAAGCAGGACTTTTATACCTCCAGAAGTAATGCAGGGATTCAGTCGAAAATTAGCCCATAGGACCTCTAAGGGCGAACAGGGGCTAATTCCATTTTGGCGGCAATCGATTCGAAGGGGGGGGGGGGGGGCAATTGAGCATTTTGTCTCGTTAATTGAGTGTATTGTGTCCCAAGTACAGATTTGAAGATTTTTAAAAAATGAATATGCATATTATACCGAAGAAGATTTGATTTAGTTCCGACCTCAATCTATGCTAAGGAAGTTGTTGCTATCGAACATTTTCGCCTCTTATGCGTTACTGCTTTACTTCAAAAAGTAATGCAAGGGTACAATCTAAAATTTATTTCCTGATGGACTCTGAGAAGAGAAAAGTGCTCTTCTATTAAAAATTTTGATATCAGTTGAAAGAGCAGGCTTGTCTGCACAAGATGGAATTTGTTGCTTCTCAGTTAATTTAAACTAGAGAGTGTTTAACTTGACAACAAAATGTTTTATCTTGAAACTTGAATTTTTTTTTTCATTCGTAAGCTCTTTTTATAAGTAATAAATAGAACAGGTAAAGTTGTGATATAAAGTGTAGTGAATGAATTTACATTAAAAAAATTGAGAAAATGAGCTTTTACTTAACTTAGTCATTGAGATTTTTATGAGAATGTACTCTTTTTCCTCTTTGGAAAAAATACTTCATTTCAGTCGAAACAATAAACATTTGAATTGTTAGAACAATCGGTATTCGGCTGGGTGTATGTTGTCTAGGGATTCAACATATGGCGCCACTTCTTTCATATAGTTTAAGTGGCGCTATCTGTTGAGTAACTAGCTAACTAGAAGGATAGACTGCCTGCCCCACTAAAACCGAAATCTTCTAAATCAGAGGTCTGCAATCGTAGCCTCTCGGGGTGCAAATGCAGTATTTATAGTATGTCTATTCGCCCCCACCCCCTGACGGAAAAAATAGAAAAAAAAAACATGCTCAATAAAAATTTACAAGATATGGACACTTAAAAAAATGGAACATGTTTTTAATTTTTTAAATAAATTAACTGTTTTAAATTGTTGTGGATTCAATTAACTTTTTGATGATTTCATTTTTGAAATAAATCTGTTGCGTATCTCGGTAATAACATAGATTGAAGAACGCACTCCCGTCAATTTATATTCGTATAAATTAGAAAACAAAAGCGTGTGTTTCTATCGATAAACGTTAGGTGTTATAATAAGATGCGTAATTTTGAAGCTCCTTTTATGTTTTATAGCACATCCCAAGGACTAATCTGTCTTATTATTAAGTTGATAATTACAATTTGTCACACATTCTAATTCTTTTCATACCCCTTCCGCCATTTTCCAACTGAACTCCTGTTAATTCTGCGTTCGAAAATATTAATGATTGTCTGCAGGTTTGTTTCTTCTTTTTTTCTAGTAGGAATACCATTTTTGAGTACATCGTAGTGAATAGACTTAAATAATTGCTCAGTGGTGAAAATTGAGCTGCTCTTTTTTGCTTGCATTGATAGATTAATCGATTGTAATAAAACGTTGCCTAATGGATTCTAAAAGAAAAGAAAAGCGTAGATGGAGTTTTACTCGCATCAGATAGTCAGTTAATTTCTTTGCAAGAGGTAAGAATCTTTATTCTTACGCGTTTTTAAATGCGTTTTTTCGCGCGTGTCTCGGTGGGTGCTTGGTGCAGTCTTCTTTATTTTTATTATTATCTTTATTAAAAAAAAGCTGAAAGTCTCTGTCTGGATCTCTCTCTGTCCGGATCTCTGTGACGCGCATAGCGCCTGGACCGTTCGGCCGATTTTCATGAAATTTGGCACAGACTTAGTTTGTAGCATGGCGGTTTGCACCTGGCGGTTTACCAACGTAGAACCGTAAGCATTTAAGCATACGGTACTCGAATTTGGACATGTGAATAACACTCGCTCTTCATTGGTCGAATCGTCTGTCAATCAATCGCCTTTCGCTGGAAGTGAACTGAGAACGTTATGTTCGAATGTAAACATCGTGTTATAAGCTGTTTATTGAGCTGTATATTTGATAAATAAATTGTTTTGTTGAGATATAAATTGTTTTGCTATCTTTTTATGTTTCTCGAAAGCATAGTGGCCGCAATTTTGCTCTGATTTCAAAAAAGAAGGTTATGCTTGAGCGGCTACTATTTTGTTGTTTACATTGTGGATTTCTGTTGCTTGCGATTCGAGTATGCTTCCTTATTACCTTTTTCTTTAATGAATTTTATGCATAAGTGGCATTTTGTTTTACGCATGGATTGGAACATTAAGAATATTCACTTTTATCTTATTGTTCGATCATTACTAAGGTGAAGTTTGCTAGAAAATAATCTTATAATAAATTTTTCCAAAGTTACTATGAATCGTAATACCAACTGAAACTCGAGTGATGCAATAACTAGAAGCAAACTTAAAAGAGACATTAAAAAGACGATGATTTAAAGGCCTGCAAAATAGCTCAGAAAAGTTATGTGGAATAGTTTGCTAGACATATCCTTTATAGTATATTTAATTTCTGTTCCACGCTGTCACATACTTTAACGCTGATTTAAAGCTAGAAAAAGCTTTAAGGTTTTGTTTTGTTCAACTATTTCAAGTACTACCAAGTATGGTTTTGTGACTGTCTTTTCACTGACATCAAAAACAATGTGAACATAGTACTTTGAATCAATTAACTAATCAGAAACTTCATCTTAAAACGGCTCTTCATCATTAGCATTCATTTCATAAAATGCATGTAATCATTACGTAAGGAAGCAACTTCAAACAGTACTTTATAGAAATGAGCAAAATGTACAAGAATCTAAAAAACATATAAAACTTCATAAAATTCATTCGAAAAGTTATTAGGTGCCTTATTGCTAGCTGATTTGGTGCTTTTTATTGACACCTAAGCAGTTTTTAAAAACTTTTGTATTCAAAACTCTAAAAATTTCTCAGCAACATCCTTCACTCTCCCCCCCCCCCCCCCAAAAAAAAGGTAGTTAGTAGCCGCCCTTGGGTATGTGTTTTCTGAAATCGTGTGATTTGACACAAATGAACCCGTTTTTTAAAGTAAATTCTGGTTTAGTTAAGCTTTGAAAAAAAAAAAAAGGTACGCAACCACAGATAACTTACAACCAAAGGCTTTAAAACATCAAGTTACTGTTATCATAGTAATTATTTTCATAGGAACATTTTTTTTTTCAGTCAATCATAAGCAAAAAATAACCATAATTGCTTAAATATAAAAAATAACTTCTTTTTCTGTTTTAATTGCATTTTATAAGAAATTTTATACATAATTTTGATGTTTAGCTGTATTTCCCTTTGTCAATTAAAACATTTTGCAATTGATTGATTCAACAATAATTTAAAATATTTTAACATCAATGGCAAGTTTTGTACTAATAAATCCTGGAGTACATCACTCTGTAGTTCAACAGTTCAATTAATCAAAATTTACTTTGAAATATAAATATATATATAAATTAGCCATAAATAATTGTTTTTTAATCATTTATTAACACTACAAATCTATAGAAAACATAGCTGCACAATTTAATTTACACGTTCATAACATGTTTAAAAAAATCGTTGAAAAAAATCAAGGTATTCAAAGTTTAATTAAGTATTTTAAAAAAAGGACGAAGGAAAAAAATAAACTTACCAGCAAACGAACTTTTGACCTGATGGGCATGAATTTCTCGTGTTTCACTTAGTATTTGTTTTCTTTCCAAATTCTTGGACCCAAGTATCTATGTCCACCGTGGACGTGACGTTACTTCCTATTTAAGATATTTTCATCATTTTCTACAATAATATTGTGAATACAATAATATTGCGTGGCTGCTACAGTCCTTTTCAGGACTTTCCCTCGTAGCTACCCCTATTGAGAGCTTACTTTCTTTCTTACGACTTCACCGATTGATTTTTACGGAAACGACATGGCATCGACATCGACAACGGAATCTGGATCTGGATTTGATAATATTAGAGAACGGCACTCCCTTCAGGAAATTGTGGGAACTCCACAAATCACAGTCGCCTACTCCTCATACATCAGACGCTCCACAACCTCGTGCCCTGACACGAGAGCAATGATTGAGGCCTACCTTGCTCACGCCGAGCAGATGGAGCTCCATATGACGTCCAAGACTCATCTAGATGACTGGACGTTGGCTAGAAACCGGATGCTCCTTCATCTCCTCGCCCGTGGTAAGCATGGCTTTCTTGTTCCCGTGGCAGAGCACGAGTTAATTCATACGCGCTCCCAAAGAGACCACATTAAACAATCAATTTGATGCCTTGAGCCAACCTGATAATGATGAAAATAACATGGAGCTTGAGCAAGCAGAGGCGACACCTGCTGCCCCCCCTGCTGCAAGAAAGCCCCCCCCCCATTAGAGTTATGCTACCCATTTCAGACTATAAATCTTGGATTCAAAAACTTAAGGAAGCTTCTCAAGTTGAATTTAGAGTCAAAATTTCCAATGAATTCGCTAATTTCTATGTTGATTCTAGTGATCAACATAGACAACTTAGCAAATTCCTCTTGGATCAAAAAATCCCGCATTACGTTACTCCGTATCGGGCCGAGGTTCCACTCAAAGTGGTGATAAAAGGCCTCCCCATTTTCACGGAGCGGGCGGACATTTCTACAGATATTGAAGCCCTTGGCTTTCAGGTGGTGCGAGTCTCGCAACTCACCAAACGAGGAAATATCCCCATACCCATCTTCCAACTCCTTCTTAAGAAGACTGAAGGAGTGGAAGGTATTTACAAAATTGAGAGACTCTTGCACACAATCGTAAAGATTGAGGCATACAAGAGGAGGAAGGGGCCCCCTCAGTGCCACACCTGCCAACGGCTGCACCACTCGTCCTACAATTGTAGGCTTCCCCCAAGGTGCGTTAAATGCGCCGGGGAACATCTCTCTTCTGAGTGTCCCCAAGGGAAGGAGAAGCTTCCAACCCCCCTTTGTTGTAACTGTGGAGGAAAGCACCCGGCTAATTATCGAGGATGCAAAATATTCCAAAATAAGCCAACACAAAAACCAGTCGAAAATCCTGGTGGCATTAAAAGGGATCCGAAATCCCAACCTAAATTCAACAAGGCCAAGCCGGGCCTTAGCTACGCCAATGCGGCCACGGGCAAACAGCCCGAAGCCGTCGCCTCTACTAGCTCAACCAATGAGGGAGCTCCAGTGGCTCCTAAAGCCACACCCCCACCGGTGTCGGATAATGCCTTCTCCTTCTTTGATCTCATAAAAGAGGTCAAAGAAATTTTCGCAAATCCTGACATCATGAAATATATTAATATAATCAGGAACATTATTCCTGAAATTAAGAAGGCACCCACCGGGTGGGATAAGATATTTATTATTTTTGAGGCCCTAACTCAGGCCAATAATGCTAGTTTTTCTGCCTGATGGGTTTTCGCCTTTTTTGCTGGAACTCAAATGGTCTCCGTACCAGGGTCCCTGACCTCAATTACTTCCTTGTAGATCAATATCCTGACGTTTTAGCCATTTCCGAAACCAAATTTGGCCAGGGGATGGCTGACCCCGTCTTTGACGGTTACGACTTCTATCGTAACGATAGGCAGGTGTTGCGCCCACGCACTGTTAGGGGAAACCCTTATGCTGCAGGTGGAACAGCTATTTTAATTAAAAATAATATCCCCCATCACTACATTAATACACCGACTCTGAGAGCAGTCGAAGCCACAATTATTAAAATAAACTCAGATGTCATTTGCCCAGTCACAATTGTCTCCATTTACATACCCCCCAATAGGCGAAACAGCGAAACAGCCGTTGGAAGAAGAAACATTGAGAGGGATCTACGGACTCTCCTCTCACTCGATTCCAACGTTATCATATGTGGAGACTTTAACGCTAAACATACACTTTGGAACTGCTACGTTAACAACTCCATTGGCAACATAATACACAGATTGGCGAATCGCCTGGATATAACGATAGCAGCTCCCCCTACACCTACACGATCAGGCATCTATGGGACTAGTGTAATTGATTTCGGACTAATTAAGGGTTTCCCTTATAGGTTCGAGGTAACATCGCTTGCGATGTTAAACTCGGACCACAATCCGGTAAAATTCATTTTTCTCGTAGATCGCCTGGTTTCACCACAGACACGCAGACTCATCCCTGATTGGAGGAAATTCACCTCCGATCTAATCTCCACACACCTTGACTACGCAGACATTACCTCGGGGATGCAACTTGATAATGCTGTTTCCCACCTCAATAATACTATAACTGCTGCCCTTGAAAAAAACTCAAGGCATGTTGCAACCGAAAATTGTCGTCATCGATTACCTGAAAATATTGTTAAACTTATTAAAACTCGCAACCATGCGAGAAAATTTTTTCAAAGGACAAGAGATCCTGCTGACAAAAATATCTACAATAATGCTTGCAGCCAACTCCGAACTCAATTTCGCAAACATAAAAACGAATCTTGGAACACTTATCTATCCTCTCTATCCCCAGACAACTGCTCCATCTGGAAAGCTGTCGAAAGGCTAAGAGAGAATAGAACTTACATTCCGCCCATTGAAGGCCGGGCAGGGATTGCATACTCAGATGCTGAAAAAGCTGAGATCTTTGCAGATCATTTTCAGCGTCAATTCACCAATAATGACATACATCACAGATCAACAGAACAAGCAGTTGACTCTACGATACATAACCTCCTTACAAGCCCATTCGCAAACACACACAAGGTATACCCCTCTGATATCTTAGAATATGTCAAAAAAGCCAAAGTCAAAAAAAGCCCGGGCATTGACGGCATTACAAACACGATTCTCAAGAAACTACCCATACGCACAATCTTCTCACTCACAACTTTAATAAATCACTCACTCAATTTAGGATATTTCCCAGCTCCTTGGAAAATCGCAGTGGTTACAACTATACACAAACCAAAGAAACCGGTCGAAAAAGCTGAAAGCTACCGACCGATCAGTCTTTTGCCTGTGTTTTCCAAGGTTGCTGAGTATTGCATCTCTATGCAACTACACAAGTGGATTAGCCACCACAACATAATTCCACCAGAACAATTTGGTTTCCGAGCCAAACACTCCACCACCCATCAACTACTACGGCTCGTAGAATCCATTAAAACAGCACAAAACAATCACAAACGCTCAATAGCCCTCTTTCTAGACATTGCTAAGGCTTTTGACAGTGTGGATACCTGGACTAATACACAAACTTGTACACCTTGGGGCCCCCCCAGCACTCGTACAAATTATAACGTCCTATCTCACGAATAGGTTTTTTGTCGTTCGTATCAAAAACACTATTTCCACAAGGAGACCCATATGCAGTGGAGTCCCGCAAGGGAGCATATTGGGTCCCCTACTTTACAATATTTATACGAGCGACATCCCACGACTCTCTAACACAGAACTCTACACTTTTGCTGATGACACGGCAATCCTAGCCCACAACGACGATTTGGCCGAGGCCCTAAATACACTACAAAACCACCTACATTCACTGGAGCTCTGGCTACGCAAGTGGAAAATTCAAACCAGCCCTGAAAAATGCCTAGCTATGCATTTTTTCGACCCAGCACCTGCATGTAACCTCGTCTTAGACGGCAAAGCCGTCTCTTGGGGGGAAAATTATAAATACTTGGGGGTAAATATTGATTATAGACTCCTCTTCAAAACTCATATCATTAATATCCAACAGGAATTCACCCAAAAAAAAATGATCCTCCAACCATTGATTGGTAGGAGATCTATACTCTCAATAGACAACAAACTATTGATCTACAAGGCGTACTTGAGGCCAAAACTCACCTATGCTTGCCCCGTCTGGGGAAGCACAACTTCAGTAAGCAATCTCCAAAAAATTACGGTTCAACAAAATAAAACTCTTCGCGATATTGTTAATGCACCCTGGTACATTCGTAACGAAGCTATTCACAGAGAGCTGGGTATACACCGGCTACCATTCTACATTTCGAAACTCAGTCGAAATTTCTATTCCAAATTACACACCGTCAATAATGATTTATTGGACGCAATTGAGTCCTATGACCACAGCGACCCAGCTAACAGGCGAAGACCGAGGGCAATTCTTGCCATCAATACCCCTTTTTAATATCTTTTTTTGTTTTTGCCATTTTTCCATAGTCACCCATAATAGTTACCCAATTTTTCTGTATGAAAAGGAAATTTTCCTCCCCCTTTTATACTAGCACGCCAACCACCTTAGGACCGGTTCGCCGTTCCTATGCTAGTATTGGCAGTCCTCTACTATCTTAGGACTGGCAGTCTCCCTCCCCTGCCCGGAAATTGGCAATTTAATATTTTTTTATTAATATACCGATAGATGTGTAGGGGTGCTCTGCCATTCGGGAAACACGGGCGAGTCATATACTACGATGTTTTCCTCTAACGCCACCTGACCCGACCTTTTTTGATGCAATTCCACAGGACCGAGGCGAACGCGGAGAAAAGTGCTCTCTGTTGACGCCTCGGCTTCTCATCTTCGACTGACCCCCATTCTTACGCGGGATTTCGCCACCAGGGTGGGAGGAGCCATCCTCTCCTCTGATTGGCCTATCCACTCACTTCCTTTTATTTTTCACTTTTTAAATTTTTTAGTCGTTTTTAATTTTAAACTTCCTATTAGACATTTTTATACAGGGAATTTAGGAGCTCTAAGCTCCAGGCGTTCCAGAATAAGACATATGTTCATGTTCATCTCAGAACAACATGGCGCGCGTTTCAGCGGCGGCGGCGCGAAAGGCAATTGATTGACAGACGATTCGACCAATGAAGAGCGCGTGTTATTCACATGTCCAAACTCCAGTACCGTATGCTTAAATGCGAACCGCATCATGGGCAAGCCAATTGGCGAGAAATTGATCATATATTATTTGTAAATGTACAGACGAACCAAAAGACTTTTAATTTTCTACTGCGAGGAAGCCGTGCGGGTACCACTAGTTACTAATAATAAAGCTGAAAGTCTCTCTGTCTGGATCCCTGTGACGCGCACAGCGCCTAGACCGTTCGGCCGATTTTCATGAAATTTGGCACAGACTTAGTTTATAGCATGGGGGTGTGCACCTCGAAGCGATTTTTCGAAAATTCGATTTTGTTCTTTTTCTATTCCAATTTTAAGAACATTTTACCCAGCAAATTATCATAACGTGGAAGAGAAAATTACGAAATTATCATACAGTGGAACCGTAACATGGGCGAGCCATTTAACATAGCAAATTGGAGTGAAATTCATTATCCATTATTTGTAAATATACATGCGAACCAAATGACTTTTTAATTTTTCTACTACGGGCAAAGCCGTGCGGGTACCACTGGTAGTGACATGAAACGAATTGCTTGCCGCTCAAGCGTTGATTTTTGATTTCGAAATAATAGTTTCGCCAATGGTAAATGCGATCTAGCAAGGAATAGTGTTGCCTTAGGGAGCATCTTTTTTCGTGTAATGAATATTACTGCTAGCATAAGCTGTTTCTTATTATGTTACTTAATGAATGTACTGTCGTTTATTATAATACTGTTGGTTTTTATCTCTATAGTACAAGAAAGTCGCCCGTCAAGGTATGACGGGTGAAAGTTGCTTCTACGTTTGAACGAAGCAATTGCATGTTTGGTGATAGTTTGATACTTGAAATGGTAACCCTAACTCCAGTGGATGAGTAGGTAGCGTTCATAGTTGACAGCTTTTTCGTTTCTTCATTCCCCTGAAATGACACAGTCTTACCTAAAACAGTTAAGCGACCGGATCAAGTTCAGCCTTGTCACAATAAAGCCTTTCCCTGCATGTTAAACATTACCAAAACATATTCGCAGCTCCAACAAACTATAGGGGGCACTGCAGCCACTGTCTAGTGTCTAATTGCGGATGAAAAGTATAAAACAAATGCATGCCGTAGCGTAGAAAGACTCATAAGCCTAGTAAATTTTGTTCGTATGCATGATTTTTTCGCTTCATTCTTTTAAAATTAATTTTCGAAGTCTTGTGGATATTCTGGCCCACGTAGAAAGAAATGAGAATGCAAGAAGCATTACTAAACGTCAAAGATTAATGCAAACTACGTAGTTCGTAGTTCTAAGCAGCCATTTCCACGATGCTGAATTTGATATTTATTAATTCTTGATAAAACTAAAAAATAATTGTGGCCTGACAAGAATAACAATTAATGCTGGATAATTAAATTATATGACATTACGAATTATTATCGGAAGAAGATGATACTTCTTTGCCTTGCTTGGCTAGCGCTAATTGTTTTGCATTTGTAGCTGAGTTATTTCTCTCGAATTCCCGAATCGGTTCATTTTAAATTTTTGTGAAGGTATAGGATGACTTACTAATGACTTAGACGTGTGCTAACAGCTTATAGTTCATAAAGTGTTTATTTCATCAAGCTCCTATTTTTCTGTTTTCACTGTAAACACGTAATCTTCTTTTTTCACTGATACATTTTTCAGTAAACCATTGAAATCTATTGTTAAGGAATGATATTTATGTTTTATCTACCAGTTAAAACTAAAACTCTGTTTTATATATATATATATATATATATCTTACTACTATTATATATGCGAAAGTTTGTCTGTTTGGATGTATGGATGTATGTATGGATGTTTGTTACTCTTTCACGCAAAAACTACTGAATGGATTTTGATGAAACTTTACAATAGTATAGCTTATGCATCAGAATAACACATAGGGTAGTTTTCGTCGCGTTATGGGGGGCAAAACCCCCTTAGGGGGGCAATAAAACACAATTTTTGTATAAATTCTCTAATATTGGGATGAAAAAATACTTGCACATATTTACATTATATGTCCATCGAAAGCTCTGATTTTTCTGCTGAAGATGGCACCTGTTCGAAATTTCTAAGTAGAATAAAAAACGAGTTATGAGCTTTTTAGTTCCAAGTTCGAAGGCTTTCTTCAACTTAATACAGTATTTAGTGTATCATCTCAACTTCCTGTCGATAGCGACAATTGTTGTATTGTTGACTATCTTTGCTTTTCGTGACTGTTCAAGGCTTTTCTCAAGTCAAATCTTGAAGTAAGATTTTTGCACAAGATTGGCAAATAATACATGATTTGGCTGATCATTTTCCACTTAAACGGAACTTTAATGTAATTAATGGTTTTTATTAATATTTATGCTGATTGAACACTTACTCATTATCCAATCAACCAGCAGATCGCCAAAATTTTTGCAGAAAGATTTCCGTAGCTGATGCATTTGGCAGATTTTTCAACGTCGCTGTTTTTGAAGCCGAAGACTACGTCATAATGTTTCTCAGCTTTCACCATGTAAACAAAATATCGCCAATCAAAGAATTTTCAAAAGACTTTTTTTTACTGTGTTAAATAATCCAGCAACTAAATTAGGCAAATCCATAAACAGCACAAAAACTTCCATTAATTTTCCTTTTTGCCCAATTTCAAACAATCACCAGATTTTACTACTTATTTTGGAAACATTTCGGATGAAACTGTTTAGCGCCATTTTATGGTGACCAAAAGTATCTCAGCATCTGGTGACGATATCTCTGTAATGAAAGTTAATATCATATCGTTTTACAAAGTAAAAAAAAAAGGGGGGAGTATCATCGAAGGTACCCCAAAACGACTCTCGCAAATTCGGTAAAATCGCACCAAGAGCCCACAATGATTGAAATTTCCCAAAACAACTAAAGCAAGTACAAGGGGATTATGAGCGCGGCTACATTTTTTAAAAAAAACTTCGTACTTCAATAGCCATGCAGAGAAGGTTTTAGACTCCATGTTAAAAAAAAAAGTATCAACAGATTAATCTTTTTAAACATGAGAAGATTAATTTCATGTTTTGGAAATTTGTGTATGCTTAAATATAGTGCTTTCGTTTCTAAATCAATACTATTTTGTTCTTTATACCTTATGGCTATTTTAGTTTTATGGGTAAGGAAAAAACTCGATTTTTAATCACGTCAAAAAGATGTGTTTTAAATTCTTTCACTTAAAACAGAAAACAAAAGCAAATAACGATTTTTTCTCATATTTATTACTGACCCAGGCAACGCCGGGTATTTTTGCTAGTATATATATAATCAGATAAGTTTGTATGAAATTCTGTTCCCTCAAGTTGAAATTTCTCCTAATTGAATAATTCGATATCGATACATTTTCGGAGTCGATTGTTGCTAGAAGAGTTGAGGTTGGAGTGTTTAGCGCTTCAGTGTTATTCAGTCTCAATTTCTAAACTAGTGAGGCACTGGAAATTTGTTTGGCGGCGAACAAATGCTATGTTTTATGCTTCCGAAATAAAAGGTTTTACTGCAGTGGACGCCGATTAATTGAATCGATGGTTTGTTAAATCAACCGCTTTAATGAATAAAATGGGGTCGTTTCCAAAATTTTTAAAGTATTTTTTTTTCTGAAAAAGCATGCTTAAAAACATAGGCTCTGACCATCTTTTAAATCATTTGTTTAAGTTTAATATTTTTAAAAAATTACTTAAATCGGTGCGCTTTTATTGTTTATGCTTCTGCCGATGACATCACAAATGATGAAATGCCATTCAGTGTTGCCATTCACAGAACAAAATATTTAATTCGCATTTTTACTCACAAGTATTGGCAACGATAGGGTTGATAGCAAGCGTAGAGCGCAATGTTTAATTCGCTTCTTGATTATTATAACGTGGAAAGGTGTTAGAAAGATTCGCCAAAGTGCATCATTTTTGAGGTCATCAAGACCTCGCCTTGTTTTCAAAATCGGACATTTTAAAAAATGAATTAAAAAATAACTGTTGGGAAAATGAAAGTATTTTCTGGGTCCATATTATTATTATTATTATTATTATTTTTTTTTTTTTTTTGTTATCAATTTCAGTGACAAAAAGTTCTACATCTGACTGAAGGAAACAACCCCATTGTTAAAAACAATAAAATCTAGCTTTATTGAATTAGCCGCTTTATGGAATCAAAACGGTTAAGAGCAAACGTGATTCATTTTAGCGGCGGCCACTATTACCATCTGATTGCTACTCATTTTGATTTTTTAAATTATTTGTATACTATCGCTCGGTATCCTGGTTAAAAGGTCTAATACGGGGTTTACTCCTAACCGCAGCAAATTTGAAACAGAAACGTCACAAAAAAATGCTTCACATCAGAGGTTCCGAAACTTCAGAACTCCGCGGACCCACTCCGAAAAAATTACAAACTTCAAGGACCCCCCCCCCCCCCACAGGGGCGCGCAAATAAAATGATTTGACACAGTAAAATCTATTTTTTTCCCTAACATATTTTTACGCTTTTTTCCTTTAAACTTATTTTTTCATTGTTCTGTTTATTTTTTATTAATGTGCTGTGTGTTTATTTCCGAGAGTTTTAAGGAGGTGGGGGGGGGGGGGGCTGCTGCGTGCTGCATGTACTTAAGCAAGAACTTTTTAATTTTTCATATGTCTTTTTGAAATAAAATATCGTTACTCGTCCTTTAATCTCAATTATATTTAATGTTTTAGCTGCATAGCACCGCGGACCCCCTGGCATGGACTCGCGGACCCCCAGGGGTCCTCGAACCACAGTTTGGGAAACTCTGTTTTACATAAAAACGCAGTTGCAAACTAATTTTCCTTTCATCAATTAAATTTTTTACTATACTAATATTGCGTAGAGAATAACTGCATTTGCAATGGTTTCACTGAAAATAATGGTCTGAACTTTTCTATCAATGTATGAGTACGAACCTTAAGTCGAAAAGTGAAAGGAAACGGCCACGCTAATGACAAAAAATATTATTAATTACTAAACTTTTGTGCTGTAAATTGTTGAGAAACGAATAAAAGAATGTTTAGTGTCTCGCTTGAATAAAACTCGTTCCAACTCGTTTGACATGCGCATGCAGACGACGCAATTCTGTTCATATTCCAGCGTTCGAGGAATAAAGGTAAAGTGGTTTTTCTTCTTAAAAAAAATCTCCCCTCCCCCCTTTTGAGCCAATATATATAATGCTTGGATCTCCACATGTATCGTTTCATTTACGTATTAGTTTATTAAAGATAACTAAGTTTTTTTTTTTTTTTTTTTTTTGCGAAATGTTTTTACTTACATAATGATGTGACACTTAATTTCTTGAAATATCTTTCATGCAGAGCTAGACTTGGAATTTTCCATAAGCGTTCGAAAGTATTGAAATCTAGGTCTTTTGTCAGGGCTTCTTTTAAAAACATTAATGTATAGCATTGTGAACTTGTAGGAGTTTACGAGTCAAATGGTAACAAAAATTTAAAAAGTGTTTGTTTGCCCATTTTCCCCCCTGATATTTTTCTTGTTCCAACTATCCTTTATAAAGGCTCAACATGCAGAACTTCATATCTGTTTTTCAAAACATTTTTAGGGAAAAACTCACCCCTTAAAATTAAGGATGTTTTATACCGCATTTAAAAGGGGGGGGGGCTTTAATCGCTGCCTTGATATCCCCCTCCCTTTCCAAGGTCAAAACAACAAAAAAGAGCGGGCAGGATGGAAAAAAAAGAGGAAAAAACATAACTTCATAACTTTATGTATCAGAGAAAAAGTCGCGTACGTAGTAAAAAAAAAAAAAAAAAACTTTAAAAGTTGGCCTGTTTTTTCACTAACATTAAAATTGTCCCGACAACCCCCCTCCCCCCACATACCTGAGATAGCTTTGGGACCTCCTTATGTTAGAGCCCCTTGAAAGGACAGGCCGACTTATCCGACATTTTGGTTCCAAGACAGATTTGGATCCAGCCTTGTGTCTAGTATTTATAAATACAGTATAATATATGTTGGTTGCTATGTCGTAAAATATTTAATGACAAGTTGAGTGAAATGTCACTTAAGGTAAATCTATAAAGATAACTTAGATCGCAAATTCAACAAAAATGTATCCGAAAATGTTTACTGCAATGAACCTCATTTTCACACCTTGTTTATTTTTAATCATCTTTATATATAAAAATGAATGTTTGTCTGTATGTCATCCATGAACTCAGAAACTACCCGGCAGATTTGGCTGAAACTTTCACCGTTTGTTATTTTTGGTACTGGGAATGTTTATAGACCAGTTCGAAAAAATCCGATCCATAGTTCCTTTTTTATTCCAATTTAAGTCACAATCCATTACATAAATACGAATAAAATTATCGGCTGCAGAAATTAATTCGCGTGAAAGATCTCATTGATAAGAAGTGAGCTGTTGCCATTTTTCTTGAGTTTGAACAAATAAATTCTTTCTTTATTGTTTTATGGCTTTTCATGCAACGGGGGATTTAAAACTTTTTCTATTTGATATTTTTAGCGATTGATTGATCTTGCAAACTGCGTGAGTACAAAATTCGAGTATAGTCACGGCTTCACTTGATACCTGGACCGATTATTATGAAAATTGCTATATATATGTATTTTTCCACGGAGAAGGTGCATAATATGCTCATTGAAGCCACTCGCCACCAGGTGGCACTGCAGAGTAGCAACTTCTGCCCCGTTCAACCGATTGTCATGAAAATCAGTATAATGATGTATTTTTTTGTTGGAGTAGCAACGCGCGTCGGGTACAGCTAGTGTAATATATAAATCTTCTTCATTTACAGAATAAAATAAGCAAACATTAATCAGGGGACGCATCTAAAGCTTGGGCACCAGTTTTCTGCAACGAGGCTTTTATACAAATACTAATTTTTGTCACCCGACAATTTTGGAACCAAAATGTCGGATAAGTCAGCTCCCCTTATATAGTGGCCTTACCTTATGCATACTTGCCAACTCTACTGTTTTTAGCGGGAAACTCCCGTTTTTTGCTTCCATCTCCCGATTTCCCGTTTTTTACGATTTTATCCCGTTTTTGCAGTTTTTTCAGTCAATCATCAAAAAGTTTCACTTTCTTCTTTATAGATGGCGCCCTTTTCTAGTCTACCAATGTCAGGGAATAAGAATTTTTCGAGTTAATAACTCATTTAGTAAAAATTAATTCTTTAGAAGCTTTCCACGTTGCGTGTTCAACGAAGCACGTGCTTTGCCGAAAATTGCTGCAGATTTCAATCTTTTTGCATCTTGAAATTATTTCAATTATTTTTAATATTTGAAGTTATTTTAACATGTGTGTGTGCTACCCTATACCTACTTATTTTATATTGTATTTTCATTATATATTGATTTCCTTTTTTTTTCGGATTTTAGTAATCAAATTTTTGTAGCTACTTTTCTGGTAGAGACTGAAGAATGTACGAAACTTTAAGCAAATTCACTCCTTGTTTTTTAGTTTTTCCTTTGCAGTATGTTTTTCTTGCTACTACCAATTTGCTTACATCTGCAAAAAATCCCCATTTCACTTTAAATTTAGTATTTATGTTATTTAAAAGCATAGTTTATTAATTCTGTAGCGAGAATATGTCGATGGTGAATCACCCATGTACCTCTAGTAAAATCTCCTTTTAAAACTAACGGTTTTTAAATTTCTGTGATACTTCCTGTTTATGTCACATTTTAAAATTTCTACCCACCTTATATAAATATATAATTATTAACTTTCTGCATTGATACATATTTATCCCTAAACGACCAATAAAGGAAATCCGTTGTTTTGACTAGTGCAGGACTTTAGTTGGCTAATAAAATTCCTTGGTCCGCCATTTTCTTCACACGAAATATCATGCTGCATCGCAAGAAGCAGTATGACACCTTGTTTCTCACCTACTTTTATGCCCATCACCCGTCAAAATTTCCAGCCACCTGCATACCAATTCCCTTCTTGTTAAGGGTCGCCTGCTGGGATGATGAAGCATCTGGCAACATAAAAGAGATTTAACGATCTGTAACAAATGCCGGGAATTACCGTTTGTCATCCTATATAGCTGTTGAAAATATGTATTTCGTGGGATGCTTTCTCCCGGAATCTTGCTGAAAATAACCATTGTTGTTTTTTAGCGACACTGGTAGCGGCATATTTCAGGTATTGTTTTATTTTTTACATTGTGTGTTTTGCGAATTAATGTGGTTTTGCTTTAAAAAAAATCACGGTGAAACTTTAGACAAGCGGTTCCCAACCTTTTTAGTTTTGTGGCCCACCAGTTTTGCGTTGTTGTTGCTTGTCCCACTTGGCAGACAGAAACATCATACCAAGTCCATGAAGCCGTGCGAACAAAGTCCCTCCAAAACAGCAGAAGGGTCGGAATACAGCTGATTCAGGTCACAGCCGATGCAAGAGAAAATATGGGCGGGAGCAGCCTGAGTCAAATTGCATTTTGGCCACAACGCTGTGCTCGAGTGTGTCCACTTCTCAGTCGGGCTAGGACGGTTTGTTGTTCCCTACTACTTGCCCGAAGTAAAGCAGCATCAGTGCGGGATGCTTTGTACCATTCACGAATAGGGGGCTGTCTCCAAGAGGAACTGATGTTTTGCTTAACACGGGTTGCAATTTCTGAAAAAGAAAGGCATCCGTTAACCAGTTTTGTACAAAACACCATTGAGGCCCACTAACAACTATATATTATTTGCACAGGCAAAATTTAAATTCTAGGGCAGGAGGGGGGGGGGGATTTGCTCATGTAACTGTCCTTAAGTATAAAAGTCATCTAAGTTAAAGCTGCATTAGATTTTTGGCCCTATTTTTCCCAGGGTTGGCAAAACCCCGGGTTTTTTTAAAAAGCTCATGGACCCAGGGTTTTTTGGGTTTTTTTAAATAAAACACAAAAAAAACCAACTAAAGCTGGGTTTTTTAAAAGAAATGTGGGTTTTTTTTTTTGTTTTTTTTAGGGAAAATGTGGGATGCTTGTAGCATATTGTAGCTAAGTATATGGACAAAGCACAAAAATTGTCTTGGGGTAAAAAAAATAGCTGGAAAATTCAGCGTTTTCTGGAGAAAAGTAAAAAAGACGACGAAACCCAAGAATGGTGAAGTTTCAGATTTTTTAGTTTCCATGATTACCAACAGTTAAGGCAAAATTACTTCTCGAGTGATAAAATCTATTGTTCGTTTGTTCGTTTTTAATTACATTTTTTTTTTTTTTTTTTTTGCATTTTACTTTATTGTATTTCATTTTGTCATGCACAACTACTGTAGAACCTCAAGTAGTTTAAATCCCTTTTTTACTGAATTCCAGCTTGATCAAGACATTTCTTTGAATTTTATGTTGCCTGTTTTTCTATTTCTGTGTATAGAGTGAGAAATATTAAATATTTTCGTTGTAAGATAATGAAAATACTTTACATCCTATTCTGTTTTCTGTCCGACCGTTTGTAAAACCTGTTAATTTCTAAAAAATATACCTTGTTTATTTGAGATTTGTGACGTGTTGGTTTGCAGAAAATATTTCACATGAAAGCCTTTCAGCTAGAGTAGTTTCCTCTGTACAATCTACAAATATTGAGAAAATCAGACATGACAGGACTTAGTCAAGATAATTTGAGTTATTTATTGACCAGTTAAAGAAAAAAGTTAAATATATTTATTTAAAATCTTTGAAGTATTTTTTTAATGCCGTTAAGAGTTAAGAAATGCTATTAAAATTCAAAATTCATTTTTTATGTCCATTGTCTGTGGTAAGAAGAAATAAAAAAAAGAAGTTTGAATTGTGAAAGTGTTCAAATTAATTAGTTTTTTTTTTAAACTTCTCAGAAAATTTTTAAAAACCCAAAAGTGGGCTAAATAATGGGGTTTTTTTTAAATGTTTTTTTTTTCAAAAAAAAAAAAAAAAACCATTGAGTCCAACGCAATTGGATCCAATCCGGCCAACCCTGATTTTTCCTCTGTGAGAGAGTTGATATCTGGATTGAAACTGGATAGTTTTAGCCTCTAAAAACTCCCAACACCCGAAGCATTTCTACATTATTAGAAGAAGAAAAAAAGAACTGTAATGAAAAGTCTCATTCAAATAGGTAGGTTGCTTAAAAGCCCTCAAGTATCTCAATTCAATGGTTCGTCATGCCAGTTCAACAATGGAGGAGCATTTTTAACTTGAAGCTTGAAGCTAATATGTACTGGTTTCTTTTTGGCAATTTTCTTTAAAGGAGTATCTGATTCATTAGATTTCATCTCTTTAATTGTAGGGGAAGGTTCCTAAGAAATAAGAAAAAATCTTAAAGATCCTTATTGGCTATGAGCCAGGGCTCTTGAGAGAGAGTAACGGTGCATCTAATTAGTGAATTTTCGCAAAAAAAAAAAAAAAAAGGAAATTAAGACCCCAAGATTTATCTTGATCTTACTAATATTATATATGCGAAAGTTTGTCTGTATGGATGTATGGATGTTTGTTACTCTTTCACGCAAAAACTACTGAACGGATTTTGATGAAACTTTACAATAATATAGCTTATGCATCAGAATAACACATAGGGTAGTTTTCGTCCCGTTATGGGGGGCAAAACCCCTTAGGGGGGCAATAAAACACAATTTTTGTATAAATTCTCTAATATTAGGATGAAAAAATACTTGCACATATTAACATTATATGTCCATCGAAAGCTCTGATTTTTCTGCTGAAGATGGCACCTGTTCGAAATTTCTAAGTAGAATAAAAAACGAGTTATGAGCTTTTTAGATCCATGTTCGAAGGCTTTCCTCAACTCAATACAGTATTTAGTGTATCATCTCAACTCCCTGTCGATAGCGACAATTGTTGTATTGTTGACTTTCTTTGCTTTTCGTGATTGTTCAAGGCTTTTCTCAAGTCAAATCTTGAAGTAAGATTTTTGCACAAGATTGGCAAATAATACATGATTTGGCTGATGATTTTCCATTTAAACGGAACTTTAATGTAATTAATGGTTTTTATTATTATTTATGCTGATTGAACACTTACTCATTATACAAACAACCAGCAGATCGCCAAAATTTTTGCAGAAAGATTTCCGTAGCTGATGCATTTGGCAGTTTTTTCAACGATGCTGTTTTTGAAGCCGAAGACTACGTCATAATGTTTCTCAGCTTTCAACATGTAAACAAAATATCGCCAATCAAAGAATTTTCAAAAGACCTTTTTTACTGTGTTAAATAATCCAGCAACTAAATTAGGCAAATCCATAAACAGCACAAAAACTTCCATTAATTTTCTTTTTGCACGATTTCAAACAATCGCCATATTTTACTACTTATTTTGGTAACATTTCGGATGAAACTGTTTAGCGCCATTTTATGGTGACCAAAAATATCTCAGCATCTGGCGACGATATCTCTGTAACGAAAATTAATATCATATCGTTTTACAAAGTAAGGAAAGAATGGGGGAGCATCATCGAAGGTACCCCGAAACGACTTTCGCAAATTCGGTAAAATCGCATCAAGAGCCACAATGATTCGAATTTCCCGAAATAACTAAAGCAAGTATAAGGGGATTACGAGCGCAGCTACTTTTTTTTAATCACTTCGTACTTCATTAGCCATACAGAGAAGGTTTTAGACTCCATGTTAAAAAAAAAAGTATCAACAGATTAATCTTTTTAAACATGAGAAGATTAATTTCATGTTTTTTAAATTTGTATACGCTTAAATATAGTGCTTTCGTTTCTAAATCAATACTACTTTGTTCTTTATACTTATTGCTATTTTAGTTTTATGGGTAAGGAAGAAACTCGATTTTTAATCACGTCAAAAAGATGTGTTTTAAATTCTTTCACTTAAAACAGAAAACAAAAGCAAGTAACGATTTTTTCTAATAATTATTACTGACCCAGGCAAAGCCGGGTATTTTTGCTAGTGTTCAATATTCTCGACAAGTGTCCACGACCCAGTCACACGCTGTTCGCGGACCACTTGTGGGCCGCAACCCATGGGTTGGGAACCACTGCTTTAGACCGCTTACGTAGAACTTTTTTTCAAAAAATTCAAAGATTGAATAACTGTATATTTTTTTTACCTGAAAAGTAATTCAAAATTGGGAAAAAAAAAAAAAAAAAAAACACACACACACACACACAGATTAAAAAAATTAATTTGAATTTTTGGCATCTTGAATTCAAATTATGTTTTTCGCAATCACGAGCGTGTGTGTGTATGTATGCGCGTGTGTGTTTGTGTAGGCGCATGTGTGTGGGTGCGTGTGTGTGTGTGTGTGTGTGTGTGTGTGTAAGCATTTGTGTGCATGTTGTATACGTAGTGCTGTGTGTGTACGGGTATATGTGTGTAGGCGTTCGTGTGTGCATGTTGTGTATGCAGTGCTGTGTGTAGGCGTTCGTGTATGTGTGTAGGAGTGTGTGTATGTGTGTAGGAGTGTGTGTATGTGTGTAGGAGTGTGTGTATGTGTGTAGGAGTGTGTGTATGTGTGTATAGGTGTGTGTATGTGTGTATAGGTGTGTGTGTGTTTGTAGGTGTGTGAGTTTGTATACGCGTGTGTGTAGGATATGGATGCAACCTGGAGACGGTTTTCGCTCTAGGAGCAGCATCGTGAGGAGCCGGTAGACGGTGATGCTGCAGAGGGTGCTAGCGGGAAAATAAAATGATAGCACGCCAAAACAGTCAAATGAGAACAATAAGCAATCGTGATTGCTCAAAAAAAAGATTGTAGTTTTCTGATAATTTTTTTTTTTTAATTTGAAATTTGAACAGAAATTAAGCTTTTTTTCTTGCTGTTTACGTCACAACCACTCTAAACTCATTTCAACTCAATATGTTTAAAAATCCTTTCTCATGTCAGTTGTTACATTACTTGCCTGTGTTCTGAACTAAAAAGGCTTCGTGCCAATCCCAAAATGTAGAAAAATATGACCATTTTATTGAAATTCACAGGATTTTTTTCCGGTAAAACCCTCAATATTTCGTGATTAAATTCCCGCAAAAATTTAAAATACTTGACATAGAGCTTAGATTATAGTTCAAAACATAGCTAGCAATCTGAGAAACATTACTTGAATAAATCAGATTAATTAGGTATCTTTTCAAGTTATGAGATTCAAGGGCGCCCATATGGGGGGGGGGGGGGGGAAAGGGGGGACTCAATCCCCCCTTTTTGAAATCAGAACTTCCTTGCTTTTAGTACTTTTTTCTTTGCAAAAATGTAAAAACATTTATTCTCCAGCAATTAATGAATAAGTTATTAAAAATGTCAAATTTTAATAACTCTAATCTGTCCTGAAATCGGTTTCTATGGGGAAAATATCCTGCTAAACCATGGGAAAAATATCTGAGCCCCCCTTAAAATTTTACATATGAGCGCCCTGATGAGATTTGTCGTAAATGAAAACATTGAAAGAAGTAACAGGAAATATTCAACGTTGTTTAGCACAAATTAACAGATTTCGGAATACACGTGTTTCGAGGTTTCAAAGAACCCCTTTTTCAATTCAAAGGTGTGAGCTTCTAGATGTAAAGACACCCAGTAAAAGCAATGAAAATGGACAGCAGACAGTTTAAATATCAAAATAAGCAATAACAAAAGCAAAACAAGACAAAACGGAACTCAAAGTCAAGATTTATTGCATGATTCCCTCCCAGAGAAAACCGTTGAGCAATTATTTCAGTAAAAAGACCCATAAAATACATGTTGCTGTCAAAATGAAACCGCTTATTAATAAATTAGCAATAAATTTATGTACGAAAAAAATTTACTACGAATCAACTGCTACATTTAGCGAAAGGAAGAATAAACATAATTCAGGAAAACAGAAAGAGGTTTGAAAACAACAAAAGTTAAACAAGTACAAAATAAAACATGAAATGGAAACGTAAAGACAGAAAAAAAGTTTCAAAGAAAGACATTACCATTTTCATCTACAAGCTCTCTGCTTTTGCACTGAGAAAGTGGTTTCTTGTAACCCAAAAACTCGTGTCTGCAGTTCTCTGCAAATGTGTACGATTTAACGTTGCAATATTTCCTTTTACTTTTCTGCTTAAAGGTATTTCTTTAATTTTATTTGTGTGGTAATATTAAATTTTATTTACGCACTTATCAGTGCTTTAGCTCAGAAAAATTTAAGTCCAGCACTCGTTACACATTGTAATGTGTTGCCTTTGTTCATTAGATCAATAACACTGGGCAGCAGTCATTTTGGTGCACGGGTATTTGGACCTAATTTTGGAGAATTTGGTACCCCCTGAGTTCAAATATGGCATCAGTTTTTGCACAGGAGCTCAAATTTCTTTTTTTTTTTTTTTTAACATGCTTTTATTAGCTTCACCTGTATGTATGCATGTATCTTGTAACGGAATCTTGCAGCTCAAATTTCGCCCACTTCCTGCGATCGGATTCTTTTGAAATTTGGCACGCGACCTCAGACCCGATGACAATGCAATATTCTATAATCAAATTAATTAATTAACTCTTTTAATTGTTAGTTTCCTCCAATTTTAATCAATATTTTGGCATAAATCCAACAATGTGAAAAAGGAAAAATTAAAAAATATATATATTAAAAAATGCTTGCAAAAATTATTTTAAAATATCTACAAAAACCTTTAATTTTTCTGCATCAGACAAAATTTGTTCCAATGTTCCAAGGTAATTAAAACATGAAATATAATTGTTTTTAACTAATTTCATGCCAAAATTCAGGTGAGCCTTCCATTGGAAATTCATAGCTGATCAGACCATTGTTGAACAAAACTTTTATTCAAATGCATCTCAAATTTTCAAAGTAATGTTGATATGATTTCCGCACGCATACATTGATGACTGGGATGGATTAGCTGGATTAGACAATTACTCCACAGGCAATTTATCAGCGAAGTTGAATGTTTTTAGAGCTCGGCTATTACACTTTAAGGGGTACAGTTGCTCTTTTTGGAGTTCGAGAGACCACGTTTCGAATGCCACCCGAGACCTTTAGTCGCTTTTTTAGGCAAATTTCATGAATATGAAAGATGTTGAACAATGTTGAAATGAGTATTTTTTCGTAAAACAAGTTAAACTAAAAAGAAGAAAATAAAATAATAGTTTAAAAAAATAAAAAAAAAAAAAACACGCTTTCGTAGCAAAATGAACTAAAAAGTGAAAAATAATCTTTGGCTGATAGTAGTTGACCAATCACTTAATTTTAATATAATACAAAAAAGCGTGGGGGGCTTCCTATCAATTGTCTTGAATTTCTTCCATTTGTTGTCCATGCAAAAATGTAAATAGACAGTACCCCACGGTTTTTTGTGTTACATTAAAATTAAGTGATTGGTCAACGACTATCATCCAAAGATTATTTTTCACTTTTTAGTTCATTTTGCTACGAAAGCGTGTTTTTTTTAGTTTTTTAAACTATTATTTTTTTAAGCACTTTTATTATACTTGGCTTGATTGTCACGGAATAATCTAAGGCTTGCTTTTGCTTATATCTCAGCAACTAGACCACTTAGAGACTTCGGGATTTCACTAAATGATTTGCTAAATCTTAAGGTACAACTCAAGCTGAAAAATTAAAATTCTAAATAAAATTTGTATTTCAGTCAAGATGGAAGACAGCAAATTTCATGTAATTTCCCTATTAAATGTTGAAATATAAAACCCATTGTTACAAATTTTGTTGCCTTGCAACAGTAATGTTAAAAGCAATCATAATGAAAATTTTGAATCAGGGCTTCTCTGAAGCAAGCGTGAAATTTGCAAGCATAAATCATAGAGAGGAGCAAGGATTAATTTTTAGTGCCAGCTGCTTAAAGTTTTAGACACGTATATAGGTTTTTTCTCCTTTTAGTATCGAGCATTTATATGAAAAAATAAGGGGAAGTTTCGTGACGGTAAAATTATTCTATTTCTGAAATACATTTACGCTAAAAAGAATAAAATAACGGATTTTTAAAAAAAAAATATCAAGAACTTTTCATAATGCACTCAAAAGGACAAAATAACTTTTCTGGGTCAGAAAGGACAATTTAACCCATTAATGCCTGACATTTTTTTTTCAAAGATTTTTTGTTTACAGGTTGCAAATAGTGTTTAATAAACAGGAAAAATAATTAAAAAAAATCTAATGCAAAAAATAAATGTTTTATTAAAAACAGAAAAATCGTCCCTAAAAAGTGACGCTAGGCATCAGAGGGTACATGCTTTTTCAACGACAAATATTTTTTTGCCGACGATTTAATACTTGAAAAAAAGAAGGAAAAAAAAACATTTTATAAGATAAAATAAGAACAGAAATTAACATAAATCGTAAATTGAGTTTAGAACAATTAAATATTGGTTTCATTTAGTATTAAAGTCAACAAAGCATTTGTCGTGTAAACCTACATTGCATTTGCTGCATTTCCTATAGACTTTTTTGCCGCAGTAAACACATCTTACTTGAGTTTTATTTACAACAACATAATGACTTTCTATCATATCTAACTGCATATCCACTTGTTAATAAGATAGCCAAGAATAAACGCAGCTCCTCTCGCGTTACAGAAAATGATGTATTGTTCTTTTGTCGAGCATAGAGGGTGCTCTGAAAAACAAATTCATCCAGTATTTCATCTGTAAAAAACTCTTCAAATATTGACACTGGTGTCCATTCAACATTCAAAAAGCTTGGTGTTTCCATATTCCATACATTATTATTTTTTTATTGATGGATATATCTTTCTTAACCCAATTTCTTTCTGTATTTTTTTTCTTTATTTTTCTGCGTTTGCTTGGAAGATGCTGCTCAACATCATCACTGTCACTTGACTGACTATCTCCAACACATACTACCTTACCCTGATTAACTTTTCTAATGGTCATTGTAGCAGAAGATTTCAACTGTTGACCTGATTAACATCAACTGAGTCATCCGGCCCACTATTTTCGTCAGTAATTTCACTAACTTGTGAAGGTGGACAAATGCATATATCAGCCTCCTTGAATTCTTCATCATCAGAGAGCTGTTCCAGAAGTTCTAAGACTTCTTCAACAGTCAGAAAAACAATGAGAAAATCACGAGTTATTGAAAATTATTAATGTCAAAAAATAACTCAGGTTTCAAAGAAGTTAATTTTTGAAACAGTTAGCTTTTCAAATTTACCTAAGTATTTTTCGAAATTGCAGAAAAAATATTACTGAAATATCTTTAAAAAAGGTTGTTTTATTATTAGTCTTTTTAATTTTTAAAAATAAAACATATTGCCTATTTTTAGTCTAAAAACATTTAATAACTTCTTTTGAGGCCAATTATGAATTCTAAGGAAGAAACTAGCAACGATTCAACAATGCAGCCTTTACTGCCTAGTGTCCCTTTTTAGGGGCGCTCTTAAATTGCTATAAAATCCATAAAATTTTTAAAATCTACAAAAATGCAAGAAAAGGTAAACTGAAATATTGATCAAAGTAACATATGTATCAAATACAAATTGATTTACTTGTTTAAAATTTTGAAAACTTACTTTTTTGCTCTTGACATTGTGAACAATGAAATTCTTCACGAAGATCATAACAAAATGGTTACAGAACACACTTTATAACGATTATGTGCAGCCATCTGTTAGTAACGAATTGAAACAATACTAAAGTAATAAGTGAACACAATCATTGAGTTGAAATGTTTACTTTTGGGAAATTGAGACACAATTTTTGAACCGTCCCTAAAAAGGGACGCTAGGCATTAATGGGTTAAGAATTCCTGTAGTTTTCGAAAACTCCAAGAAAATGACGCCGCAAACGAAGAAAAGTGCGGTTCTAGTCATTTCAAACCAAACGTTCCCAATAAAAAAAATATGCATGTTTGAACACTCAAAGTTATGATTGAAAGCTAAATAATGATAAGAGAGAGAAATTCTCTTCATGACTTGAGCTGCACTTTTCTTTGTTTGTGGTGTTATTTTCTTGCAATCATTGAAAACTACAGGAATACTTGAATCGTTCTTTCTGACCCAGAAAAGTTCTTTTGTTCTTTTGAGTGCATTATGAAAAGTGCTTGATATTTTTAAAAAAAAACTCTGTTATTACTTCCTTGTACGAGAAAGGAAGTATTGTATTCGCGAAGAAAATTTTCACTCAAAAATCGGCCTTAATTTCCATTTTGCTCGCCCCCGAATTGAATGTTGAGTTTATTTTTCAACCCGACCACACGTGGATATATGCCTAGGAACGTACAGACACCCGAAATACCCTATTTGACGATCCCCGAGTTAATTGCAACGAGTTTTTTCGTGACGTCCGTATGTACGTATGTATGTGCTTATGTGTGTATGTATATCGCATATATTCTTCGAATGGGGGATAGATCATGGGATTTCAGGTCCCTTTATCTTGTCTCATTTTTAAAATTTACAGTTAAGCCAATTTAAAGTTGAGAAACTTTTAAGCTGTATCATCACGGTCGCAAGTTAAGCTTGCGCCATCCAGTGAACTGCTTCAGAAAAGTTTTATTTGTTATTAGATTTTAATTATTTGGGATAATTTAGTATTTAAATTTAAAATTTAAATAATTTCGAGTTATGATGCATCTCATTTAGTGCAAAATTCAAGTTCTCTGATTGGGAGGATGCAATGAACAGGGGAGCGCTCTCATTGGCTGTCTGCAAAGCCGGTTGGCCTCTTTTCAGGGCGTTGTTATTAATTTTTAAATTTATTGCTTTTTAGTTGAAAAAAATCGGTAATTAATGATTTATTTATTACTGATGGTAATTATAGAGAAAGGTCGGGTCTCCATAGCAAAAATTTAGTATGGTGGTGTTTCTGTGATATTAGAACTTGGAGGGATATTCATTTTTCCAAGTTCTTGTATTATTGTTTTGATAGTGGTTGTAAGAGTTTGTAGAAGAGGGTTTTCTGAAATGTTTAGAACTTTATTTGTATTTTCAGTTTGAGGAATTTCTAAAGCCTTGGGAATATTGTTTTCATTTTTTGTTTTTAGATTTTTCTTAAATCTAATTTTTTCAATAATTGCCAGTCTAGCTGGACAATTTGAATAGTTTGCAGTGTGTTGAGCACCACAGTTAATGCATTTGGGGGTTATTTTTGTATTGCTTTTGCTGCAGTGTGATGTTTTGTGTTCCCCAGCGCATACTAAGCAAACTGGAGGACGATTACATCCGAATGAGGAATGATTATATTGCTGACAGTTCCAGCATTGCTTAACATTATTTAGTGATTTCAATTTTTCTGTGGAGATTGGAATTTCTCCTAACTTTTTTATTTCCCAAATATTTTTATTTGAGCTATTTTCATTAAGGTGAATTAGGAACAGTGGAAGTTTTCTCTTTTCTGATCCTTTGTGTAGTTGTGAAAGATGAATAATTGAAATATTATTTTCTTTGAGTTTTTCTTTTATCCATTCAAGGTCAGCACTGATTGGGAGGCCTCTTAGGATAACTTTCATGATTTTTTCAGTTTTAAGTCTAATAGTGTGGTGTGGCATTTTATTTTCTGTGAGAAAATTTTTGAGTTTATGGTATGCTTCAATGTTAGGTGCATAGCATAATAGTTTATCATTTTTTATTTTCCCAGATATGGTTGCATTTGCAATGTTTGAGAACATTTTTAGTTTTTCTTCTGTATTATTTGTGTCATCTACCCAAATGGGAGGGATTTGAGTTCTTTTTGATTTACCAGATCCCTGGAGTGAACCCGATTCATTATCAGAAGTTACGTTTTCAGAGATGTCTGGATCAGGTTCGTTCTTGGCTTGACTTGTTATGGATGATTCATTATCATCAGAATCAGTGTTTAGTTTTTCCCCTTCCAAAAGATTTTGGACCCCGGGGATGTCATGTATATCGCATAACTCAAGAACGGAATGTCCTAGAAAGTTGAAATTTGGTACTTAAACTCGTAGTGGGGTCTAGTTGTGCACCTCCTTTTTGGTTGTATTCGGATGCTCCCAAAGGATCTTTTGCCCCTTTTTGGGGGGAAATCATTGTTAATTTCGATGTAAACTAAAGTGGTGCTATAATTTGGTGGACACTTGGCGATATATCGCCAGTCTTTTGGTTGCCAACTTGGCGACAAAGTGGGCGATTTTTTTATTTTTTTATTTTTTAAATCTGGTTTCAATTTGGCCACCGTAGGTGATATTTAGAGAGTAAACTATTGAATCCCATTAAAACTGCCAATAATGGGGAAATGACATTAAATTGGAGTAAAAGGAAGTCACGTGATGCACACGTCAGCTCGTTTCATTTTAATGTAACTATTATGTTTTATTTGATGAATTTCTTTGTGTAAACACAAAACATTAAAATTTAATAATTTCAACGAAATTGGTTTTGGCAATGTTTGCGTGCAAATCAGCGTTTGTTGTTTTGATCACTTTGGCTAAAAAAAGTTTAATAAGAGCCGTGACATAGCTGTAACGGAAAAGTATCACCGTTGTCCGGGCCTTTGTCAGCTCTCGTGGTTTATACAAAAATAATTTTTTTCTGCTAAAATTTATCCTTTCACCGAAAAACAATGAAAATTGCGAAATCATAACTACGGAAAGATTTATGTGATCTGATACATAAGAAATTTGGATTTAAAAAGTTTTTTTTTTTTTTTTTAATTTTGAATGTGATTAAGACCAGTGATGATCCTATCAATTTTTCTGAGGGTATACTCCCAGTAATCCATTACGCACAATATGTGTATGCGATCATATACTACGTCATAATGTGAATTTTTTTGAAGCTTAAGGTTATACGTCATATAGGTCTAAGAAATGTTTGAAAGTATACGGCGTATACAATGGAGTATAACCCTATGGGAACACAACTGACGAAGACTTCTTTTTAGCCTACTTTCCCAGTAAAAGTCAGAAAAAGAAGAAAAAAAACATGAAAGAAGGCTTAATGCATCTTAAAAATATCGCAAAAAACAAAAAAAAGTCAAAAATAAATAAAATAATTAAATAAATATCGAAAAATTAAAAATGGGAAAAAATGTTTGTCGGTCTGTCTGTCCCCCCCCCCCCCCCTAATAACTTTTGAATGAATAGTCCGATTCGAACAAACTTTTTTTTTGTTTGAAAGATCTCGGCGAGGACACCTCATTCGCATATTTCACTTTTTCATTTGAACTATTTTTTGTTCAATTTTGAACAGTTCAAGAAAACTTAACATTAGCGCCCACGGGGAAATTCAAGGCAATTCCGAATTGTGAGGCGAATTCGCTTCAAAGAAACTTTGTAAGAAAAAGCTTTTGATGAAAAACTTGTATATTAAATATCTTTTTGATTTGAACAATTTTTCGTTCAATTTTGAACAGTTCAAATCCCTTAACATTAGCTCCTACGGGGAAACTGAAAGTCAATGTAGATTCCGTACTTGAAGGCGGATTTATTTCAAACAAATTTTGTTGGAAATAGCTCTTGACGCCAAATTCCAGACTCCGACTCCTGTGCCCGACAATTAATCGGACTCCGACTCCCCGACTTCGACTCTGACTTCGTAGCTTTGGCAAAAACTTATACACGGAGGACAAATGACTGACTCCGATTCTTGGATATTCGACTCCGACTCCTTTATCTCAAAATGAGATTGACTCCGACTCCGAAGCTATGGTATTAACTATGAAATAATTATTGTTGATATGACTTGTTTTTATTTTCACGCTAAAGTTTAAATTTAGGTAATCAGTTTTCGGCGAATAAACTCGAAATCATTTATGTTTCTACATAAAGATATGCGCAGACGTTTTTTTTTTTTTGGACAATGAAAAGTTTTTTTAAGTTGACATTTTATTGTGTTTATTCATTTTGGTAAGTGCATTAATTCATTTAAAAAATTATTTTGGGCAACAGGAGAAAACGAAACGATTTTTTTTTCAATATGATACATTTATTTTGATGAGCTTATTAATTTTAATCATTATTTTTTCGTTTTGAAAGCTGTTAAAGATTTTTTTTTAAATGGAAAAAAGTGTATTAGCTGCTTTGTTTAAAAGGTGCTACTATTTTATTTGTTCGGTTTTTTTTATTATTATTATTATTATTTTTTTTTTTTTACGCATATAAATTTTTTAGATGAGTGAGGAATATTTAATTCCTAGAAATTAGCTTAAAATATTGGAAAAATATGTTTGAAACAATTTGCGATTTTAGCTGTTTTTGAGAATGTTGATCAGGTGCTAGAAAGTAGTATGGGTATACGGGAAAGTAGGCTCGTATAGTTCTAGACGGAACTTCTTGTTAAGAAGCTTTATCTCTAGTCACTCGCCAAGCTGCGGGCTCAATCATTCAAACGTTGTGAAAACTATTTTGTTTTGTTTTGGAAATCATCAACGAAATTGGTAAAACAATCGTGCTTTTCATTTTGCAAACTGTTTCTTCTCGATTTTTTTTTTCCTTTTTTTTCTTTTTTCTGCCACCTGCGCATAAAGCATTCTTCCCCTTGAAGGGGCTCTAAACCCCAATTAATATTCCTTCTCCTTTCGCTTCCAAGGTTTACTGTTGCAAAAGCCAACCTTGACCGCAAAGTGGGGCAAAGCCTTTGAGGAAGAAAACACGAGAGTGTGACGCAGGGAAGGTGACAATATGACATGTTGGCTGGTTGCTAAATAGGATGACATAGCCCGGGAAGGCTTTTTATTTTTTGTGATGTATGTCTTGTAGTTTTCTTTTTCGCGTGTTATGCAAAGAGATTTACTGTTGCGGTTTTTCCGTTGATTCGGGGTGAAGAAAAACATGTTTACCCGATAAGCTTGGAGTATGCCGTGCATTTTGGAGTGGAAAGCTCTAGTTTTTTCAATTTTTATATTCATCCAGGGCCGTAACCAGACTTTTGTTTCAGTGGGGGTTTTACCAAACACATTTTTTGAAGCATTTTATATGGTCTATCAAATTTGGTTTCAAATGTGTATTCTATTGATTTTTGTTACAATAGATTATTTAAACCGAAATAGGGGATGTTCTTACAAAACGTCATATTGTTGTATAATAAATGAATTTCTCAATAACTATAATAAACACACAGTGAGTTTGTACAATTTTTCAGTCATACTAATTTTATTTCACAAATGAAATTGAAATATTAATAATAACTACGATATAATTTTTGTCATTGAAAAATAAATCTTAATATATAAAAATCTTCTGTGCGGACGTTTGTCACCATAAGGCTTTTAAAAGGCTGGACCGATTTTGATCAAATTTTTTGTGTGTCATTAAGTTGTGGCAAGCATGGTTTCGAAGCGCGATGGATCGAATCGGAAACGTTTTTGTTAAGTAATTAATTAATTTAAACACTGGATGGTTATATCTCCCAAATGATTAATATTTATTTTAACCTATTGTTGAGCGAGAATTGAAATAAATATTTAACCCGTTGCCAAAGGACAATAAGAAAAACAGCTCTGCTTTTTATAATGAAATTTCCTACTGTGATATGTCAATTGAGAATAGATAAAACGTAGAGAGAGAGTGAAGCCTTTTCATTTCTTGAAAGCAACGATTTTAGGTCCCGAGATATATTTTAAAGTAAAGTACTGCAAGGTTCAAGCAAAACGTGTATTCTGTCGTCGTAGTTGAACCATGTGACCGGATCGGTACTTCCGGTGTTCCTAACCAAATGATCAGAAAGTACCGTGCCTAGCAACATTTGTTTCTCGGCTCAAATCCATCTGAGTTTTGGCACCAATGTCAAGAATATTTTAAGGATCATCTAACTAATCAGTACATTATTAAAGGAAAAGATGATGGAATTTAAAGATGAAACGGACAATGTAAAATCGGGGTTCCACAGTTTCCCTTAGTTTGTATCCTCGACTTTGATGTAAAGCATCGTACGTGACTACGGGTTTCTCCGGGGCGACATCCAAGGTTGAAACGGCTAGACAAAAGACACAGACCGACAAAAAGTGCTGAAATCATTTTATTTTGCAAGGATGAGTTTAGAGAATAATGAAGCTGAATTTGTGGGAGTGACTTTTTTTGGGCGTGGTCGGTATAGACAATGCGGAAAATCTCGCGACATTGAACTTACAGATCAAAGCCGTTTTCTTTCTGTATTCTGTGAGTAATTAGTGATGATGTTTGTGAGACATCCAAATTTCATCCAAGGCAAACTCGTCTTGTTCGGAATTAAAATGTCACGGTTTTAAATTATTTTTTTTAATTGAATTTTTTTTTCTGGGTTCGTTGATTAAAATCAGCTTGATTTAAATCATGATTAAAATCATGATTTAGATCAAGTGATTTTTTAAAAAATCATTGATTTAAATCAAGTTTTTTCTTTACTAATAATAAAGCTGAATGTCTCTCTGTCCGGAGGATGTCTGTAGGATCTCTGTGACGCGCATAGCGCCTAGACCGTTCGGCCGATTTTCATGAAATTTGGCACAAAGTTAGTTTGTAGCATGGGGGTGTGCACCTTGAAGCGATTTTTCGAAAATTCGATTTTGTTCTTTTTATATTCTAATTTTAAAAAAACTTTTTCCGAGCAAATGATCACAACGTGGAATAGTAAATTACGAAATCATCATATCGTGAAACCATGGACGAGCCATTTAACATAGCCTATTGGCGAGAAATTCATCCTCCATTATTTGTTAATATACAGGCGAACCAATGACCTTTTAATTTTGTACTAAGGGCAAAGCCGTGCGGATGCCACTATTAAAAATAAAATCAGTTGATTTTATTTTTATAAATTAATTTTGCGTTTTTAGAATGTATTGTTCTAAATTTAACTACACTATTAACTACACTGTATTGTACTATCTTAAATTCATCAGGCAAAACTACATAGATCCCTCTTTCTGTGTGTAAAACAGATTTTTCACCCTTGCAAAATTGCTTTTACTCCTAAATTACAATTCAGAAAAAGATAAAAATTTGCACTATTTCTTATACACCATGAGTAATATAATTAAGAAAAGTAATTGTTCAACATATTTTTTACACTAAAAATTTACATCATGATGGAAACCTTATCTTTAAGCAAAGCATAAAACAAAATCACATCTTATCCAAGCATTATAACATCTTTATAAATCTCAGCAAAAACAAAAAATTTCCCCGCCAAGAAAACCTTTAACTTTTCCGCACAAAAAAGAAAGCCTTCATCCTAAACCAAAAAAAAAAAAAAAAAAAAAAAAAAAAAACCCTCAGCCTTAAAAAGTCATGATATCTAGTTTGCCCGCCAAGTATCTGCCAAACTATCATCCTCCCTGTTCTCCTCTTTCATCACACCTACTTCCGTTAGAACCTCCTCCCACCTTCAACTCCTCACAAATATGGATAGATCCTTCAAATTGTTTATCTTGTTTGGAGGGAAGCTTTTTGCTCACCAAGCAACCACCTCAATTAGAAAAGCTTCCCGCCAAACAAGATAAACAATTTGAAGGATCTATCCATATTTCTGAGGAGAGAACTAATCTATTAAGAAAACTAATCTTAATTTTAAGAGTAAGATGATTCGCTTTGTCTATTGTATGAAATCTTTACTAATAATAAAGCTGAAAGTCTCTCTGTCCGGAGGATGTCTGGATTTCCTGTAGGATGTCTGTGACGCGCATAGCGCCTAAACCGTTCTGCCGATTTTTAAGGAAATTTGGCACAAAGTTAGTATGTAGCATGGGGGTGTGCACCTCGAAGCGATGTTTCGAAAATTCGATGTGGTTCTTTTCTATTCCAATTTTAAGAAAAAAAATATCATAAGATGGACGAGTAAATTACGAAATTTTCGTAACGTGGAACCGTAACATGGGCACAAGCCAATTGGCGAGATACGAAATTATCATAACGTGGAACCGTAAGATGGGTACAAGCCAACTGGCGAGAAAATTCACCATACATTATTTGTAAATATACAGGCGAACCAAAAGACCTTTTGATTTTTCTATTACGGGCAAAGCCGTGCGGGTATCACTAGTATGTTTATAACTGTAAAGTAAAATTTTGGAAAATTCCAAAAAAAAAAAAAAATCTGATTTAAATGTAAAAAAAAAATCACGAACCCTGAATTTTTTTATAGTTTATGAGGTATTAGCTGTCGTTTCAATGTCTGTGTGTTGTTGACATGTCGGGGGGCGTTAAATAATTTCAATGAAGGCCGGATAGTCCAGTAACCTTGTCGAATGAAAAGGGGGGTACCTTGCGTGAAATACGGTAGTTCCGATTTCTTGCTGAGTGGTTTATGATATTAGCCCATTAAATAATTCAAGTTTGTGACCTCGAGCGCCGAACGCAACCTAGTTAAAAATCGAAAAAAAACCCGTGAAATTTCAGATTTTACCCCTATTGTTTTTGACGATTTTAACCCTAACGACCCCTAAACGACTAGTTTTAACGACTAATTTAAATTAGCTACCAGTTTGGCTCTCTTGGCTCCCTTAAGAGGTTTCTCGCCTCCAGCTCATGTGATTCCTATTCCGGGCTGATGAGTGCTAAAAAGCACGAAACTGCAGTCCTCGGATGGAATAACTGAGCTGGTGGTGTATTTTAAGTATTTCTGCCTTAGCCCTGGCTTAGGGCAGTAACTTACGACAAAAAAAGTAAAAATAATTACATTCCTCCGATAATAAATACAGGGTGGCGACAGATCAGGGAGATCAGGGAAAAGTCAGGGAAATATCAGGGAATTTTGAAAAAATTACAAAAAATCAGGGAAAATTGATTTTATGAAGAAAAACAATTTTTTTTTTTTTTTTTTTTGTTTTCCAAATTAAGTACTCTATTTCCCTACGCATTTTCCGCCAATTATCTGTTCAAAAAAAAAAAAATAAATAAATAAAATAAAATAAAATAAATAAATAAATAAATAAAATTAATGAGGTGCGATTATACACTGCCGCATATTTGTGCATCTTTTTTCCCTCAATGTCAAAGTATTGAATCTTACTTATTAACCACAGGATGAATTTCCTAAGATTGCTTCTGTGTCTTTTAGGTTGTTTATTTTACCTAGCTTGAAATTTCCTTTTATGCTTTCAATGCTACGTAAAATAATCAACCATACAGGCAAAGAGGAAGCCTTCATTAATGTCTTAGCTCCTTTGCCTTTATTCCATTGTCTCGAAGTAATTAGCGTACTGTAATCGCGATTTCAAGAAGAAATCTTTGGTTTTTTTAATTAATACTATAAAAGCTTAAAAGTTATTACTTCTTTGGGTTTTTAATTTAATTGCTAAAATTGAACTTTCAATAAAAAAAACTTTTTTTTGCCGTTATACTATTTGTTGTCACCGCAGATTATAAAGGTTTTCTTTTCTTCAGACTTAAGTATTTTTTAAATTTTATAACCAAGTTGTATTCTTTTGTATATTTTGATATTAACTAATTGCTTTTTTTCCCTTGCATTCAAAGTTGTTTGTTACAAAAGCAATCTAAGATTTTTTTTTCATTACATACTGAAATCATTTTAAATAGAGTTAACTTGTGAACTTAAGTAAATATCTTTATTTTTTTATTGTTAAAATGCTGTATTCATTCATTAAAACCTATGTTCTTGATTAGAGAAAAGCTCCCTACGAATGGATGTCAAACGGTTTCATCTGTTTTGCATAAATATGTCAATTAGTTATATAAGAACAACTACATTACTTCTATTCTTTCACTATTACTTGTTATTCTTGCAACAATTATTATACTGTTTGAAAACTTAGTTCAAAATAATTTCAATTACTTTTTAGTTCTATCATAAATACACATATGTTTTTAAGAGTAATTTCAATAGTTTCTTAAAATTCTTATGCTAAGTGGTTTCTGGAAGTATTTTTTTTTTTTTTTTAAATTTTCTATAATCTTTCCATGTACAAAAATTTAATGTACTGTGTTGTAGGTTTTTCTTTCCTTCCAAAAAAAATTGTCTTTTTTTTAACCATTTTATTAAAAAAGTAGCATATTTTTAAAATATATCTTTAGTTCAACAACTTTACACAACTTAAAATGTTTCAAATACTGCATTTAATACAAACATACAATGAATTTCAAGTAGAGCAAAGAAAGAAAACCATTATCATTGGTAACGTAAATCAGGGAAATTTGGTGAACTTAATCACGGAAATCAGGGAAAAGTCAGGGAACTTTTTTTCACAGTTCCTGTCGCCACCCTGTTACAGCTTTGGCAAAAAGTGGCAAAAATTTATTTTTGCCAGGACGGTTTCTACGTTTTTTCCACCTATATCAAAAACGTGTCATCGCGCAGGGACGCAAGGGTAAATGATATGGAGGGGCCCGTAAAAGTCATTTGTGACGGGCCCCAAAATTTCTGTGCGCGCCCCAGCTTTTATCGCAAGCAACTTCATTTTAAGATTTGACTCTTTAGACTTTTGCCATTCATAACTTCAAAAGGTTACAGTCATGAAAGACAGTGGCATACCTAGCATTGGTGACACCCGGGGCGTTAATTAGTGGTGTCCCCCTCCCCCCCCCCCATCTATAGCGCAAAAAAAAAAGAAAAAAAAATATGGAAACATAAAAACATGATATTCAAGCAATTTTCAGAAACAACTACATTTGTGTTGTAACAAAATTTTAAGTGGGCTAATGTGCAAAAAACAAATAAAAAAATGGGGAGTCCGGAGGTTTACCCCTGCAAAATTTTCAAATTTGTAGTCTTAAAAATGCATTTTAGGTGCATATTTCTCGAAAACTTGCAATTACACTTAGGGTGTCACCCCCCTGACGGGTGACAACCGGGACGGACCCTCCCCCCGTAGTGACGCGACTGTGAAATACATAATACAAAAGTTAAAAAACTAAGGTAAAAAAAATCACTTGTATGTCGGATTAAACTGATTCGAATATTTTTTTTTATTTTCAGGCGGAATTCAAGAGGAGCCAAAGCAGGAGCTATTTGTTGTGTAAATAATGCGGCTCTGCCCCACCATGTGTTTCTCCAGCTCCATCATCTGCCTGCTCATCGTGACGAGCCGGGGCTCCGTTCTGCCGGAATCCGGGCACAAGGACAGCCGGACAGATTACGACATATCGACCAGGACTGGGAGGAAGTACGACTCTGGGACAAAAGGTGAGTCGGATTTCAAGAATACGGGAAATGATCTGTCAGAACCGATGGAAATTCGTTGTATGTAACACAGGTGTTGAGGAACGTGGGTTTTTCACCCACGTTGTAACATAACTGCATTATAGTGAAAGCTATTTTTAGCCAATTAAAAATAACGGCAGTATTACTATAGAGTACTAAAAGAGGAACTCTAACCAGAAAACCACACGTTAGTGAAAAATGAAAAAAAAAAAAAAAAAAAAAAAAAGACAAAAATAAAAATCAAATGAGTAAGGTAGCAATCGAGCATATTGAGACATTTTGTGGCTAAAAAATTATTTGCCCTTGCGTCCCCGTTATCCAGATTAAGTTAATCTGCGCGATGGATTCCCTGCGATGTGTGAGAGATTTTTTCCTGTTAGAGAACGTACGTTCTCTTCTCTTTTGGAGACAATTCATTACCTAAACTATTTTCAGGGTTCGTACGCCCTTGAAAAACCTTGAAAAGTGCTTGAAGAAAAAAAGTTCATTTTCAAGTGCTTGAAAACCTTGAAAAAGTTTTAAAACCTTGAAAAAGTTTCTTAGTGCTTAAATTCTCTCAAAAATCAACGAATTGTGCTCAAAAGTTTTAAAAAAGTATTTCACCAATACAATTTTCTGAACATGTGCTCAGTATGCAACATCGCGAAAAATTGCTTCCGTGTTTGGGATTTCAATCCTTTTGCATCTTGTAAATATTTTGATGTTTTTTACAACCGAAAGATATTTTGACATATGGTACCTTAGATTAGTTTATTTTTTATTTAATTTCATTAATTAACAAAGAAATTAATTTGGAAACCATGACAACATTGAACTTACTCGGGTTTCGCGGAAAATTACTCTTGTGTTTGAAATTTCAATCTTTCAGCATCCTGCAAATATTTAAATATTTTGGCTAATCAGATGTTATTTTCGCATATGCTACCTTAGATTAGTATATTTTTGTTTAATTTTAATAAAAAACAAATAAATTTATTTCATGGGAAACATGCCACGTCGAACGAACTCAGACTTCGCGAAAAATTGCTTCTCGTGTTTGAAATTTTAATCTTTTAGCATCTTGCAAATATTTAAATATATTCACTAATCGGATGTTATTTTCATATTTGCTACCTTAGATTAGCATATTTTATGTTTAATTTTAGTAAAATATAAGTTTTTTTTATGGGAAACATGACAACATTCAACTTAATTTGCGAAAATTTGCTTCCCTTGTTTGAGATTTCAATCCTTTTGCATTTTGTAAATATTTTTATATTTTTGGCAATTAGTAGTTATTTTGACACTGCTACATCAGATTAGCTTATTTTATTTTTTATTTTAATAACTAAAGAGTTAAAGAATTTATTACCTTGGTCTTGTTTAATTATTTGCTTATTTATTTTTGCAATTTCGAATTTGATTATCTTTACCTAATTTTTGGTCATAACAGATTTTTTGAAAAAAAATCAATTTTCAGTAGTTGAGCACCTAACAAATTAACTTAAAGTTTGTATTTTAAATATAAAGTTGATTTATATAATTTTATTGAGTTGAATTTTATTTATAAGTACATCATTTTTTTTTATGTCTGCTAAAATAAATAAGGTGTATAACAGGGGTGGTTGTGTTATGATTATTCACTTGAAATCCAGTAGTGTTCGTTTTTATGCTTTTACCTCCCTATATCTCCAATTTTCCCCTTTTCCTCAAATGTTAAAAATTACTACTTTATTAAGGTTGTGGGTACTTGGAGCAGCTTACTGAAAGAGGCTTTAATCAGCAAAGGGGTAGATAGCTTAAGGAGGGTCATTGATCTTCATTTGGATCTAATAAATTGACCAGGACCAGCCTAGCTAGGCCCAGTGCCTGTTGCTGGTTATCAACAGGCACTGGGCATGGTATTTCTATGCAGACTATTTTGACTTAATAAACTATTTTATGAATTGTATGCATAGCAAAAGTTATTGTTGTAAGTATGTATATTCAAGTAATAGGGGTCTTAGTTTTAAAAATTATCCCCCCCCCCCTCGCCCCATTTTGCTCTTTGAAACTTTCAGGTAATTTTTTATGAACTCACCTTTCACAATCACACCTGAATCTTATTGCCTTTCTAAATTTAAATTCTAATTTCAACAATAACCCATTTTTTCCCAAAATAAAACTACTTTTGTCATAATATATGTCAACTTCTTGTGAATCTTTTCAATTTCGAAATATGGCTCTATAAATCTGAACTTGCACATTTATTGTCTATTGCAAGTTAATCAATGAAAGCTGAATAGGCTCAAGTTTGCATTCAGAGTATTTATCACTGCTTAAGCTGCTTTTGTATATTTTGAGGTGTAGAGACTGGACTGTGGACCTTTCATAAACTTTTCTTACTTCCTAATTTTTAAATTTTTCGAAGACAGTTGAAATGCCTTATTGGCTGAACAACTAATACATACTACATACGAATAATTGATTTGCATACTTATAAATGATTTGCAAACCTAATATTTTTAGAACTTAATAGTGCAAACTGAAATAACCTTCTGAGTAGTGTTTGTCCTAACCGCCCTCATATTGTAATAAACCACTGTATAACTATTGGAAATAAATGTTGAAACCCGGGGGGGGGGGGGGGGGAGTGACTTCAAAAACTCCTCTCTGGCAGTGCCATTGAACTTGGGTATTTTAGTTTCTTCCCATAAAAGTTAAAAGCACTTATGAAAGGTTTTTTTTTTTAAAGAATTAATTTGCTGATTCTAGAAAATATACAAACCTCTGACTGCTGCAACCTTTGAAAAACCTCAAAATTGAACCTTTTGGTATCTGCTTCTCTTTATGATCGAACTTTTCAAACATTTTCAGAATAACTTTCAACGCAGTAGATCTTTCATCAAAGCGTCTCTTGTTGTAGAAAAAGCAATTTTGTTTTCCTATACTTTTTGTATTATTCCCTTATTTCTATGTGTTTGTAGTAAATGAAATCTGCATACAATATTTTTAGTACAAATTTATGATATTGCCTTGAAAACAAAATTTTTTACCTTGAAAAGTACTTGAAAAGTGCTTGAATTCTTTTCTGCCTAAAGGGTATGAACCCTGATTTTGTAATTTGCAAAATAATTTGTTAGTGTGGTCTCTCGTATACTGGGCAAACTAATGAGCTCTGTGATTTCATTAAAAGAACATAAGAGATGTGTGTCAAAACATCAATTAAACGTGTGTAGTATTGGTTGACACAGTAGAAATTGAAGAAGATTTATTCAATGTAATTTCAGATGATTCATTGAAAAATCTCTGCATTAGGCACATTTTGTTGTTATAATTTATGTTTCATTTTGTTGTTTTCAAAGTTTGACGAGCGTTTTTGTACTTTCTTCTGTACTTTATTTTGTGATTTCCCCCTTATTATTAATGTTTGTTAACTTCTCGATTTGATTTTTGTATTTATTTAATTTTTTGTTCATAATTTGTTCTTTTGGTAGATGTCGATGTTGCTTATCAGAGTTTTGATTTTAGGTATAGAAGAACGGTTTCATAAACCGCATGAACACAACTACTTTGTTCTTCATGAGTCAAAACCGTCTGCTGGTTATCCAGAAGTGCCACAGCAAGGTACTAGTACCTCCAAACGAAGGACACGATCTGCTGGAAACGATTATGTCCTCCCACAGCCAAAGCATAAAGAAGTCACCACCACTCATGTTCAGAGAAGTATGTGAAATTCATTGAAGTGTCTCTTCCCATAGTTTCACAAATTAGCGTGTCTGTAATTTAGTATTTTTTTAGATCGCTTACAGAACCAGAACCAACTAGCTGTAAAGTGGACTTGCTGGTTTTGAAAACTAGTCAGTTGCATAGTTCTAAAGCAGAATCGATTCAGTACAAATAGACATGGCATGCATGCCAATTAACATAGCGATTTAGGCATTTATTTGTCTGTCCGTGGTTTCCTGGATTGTGACGTCGCAAAACTTGAACAAAAGAAGAAAAATATTGTCTTTCGGGTGAAAAACTGTTGCAGACGACGAAGCTAGGTTTGGTCTTCCAAAATACAAGTGTCTTGTGATATTTTTTTTAAATTTTGAGATTGCTTCGTCTCGCTTTTTAAGGATATTAGTGTTGCACGCGATCTACCTCTCTAGTTATCTAGTCACTCCATAGGTAGCGCAACAAAATCAATTGGCCTTTATATATGGGTCAAGTGGCGCCATCGATTAGGCAACTAGATTATTAGACAGCTTACATAGGGAGCTAAGCTCTTATGTCCTTTCATGCATTCATGTTCACAGATTGCCTTTTCGTTCAAATCGATGATGCTCTACAAGTTTTTAGTTCACAATGGGGTTGTTTCCTTCAGTCAAAAGTATTACTTTTAGTCACTAAAATTCATAGAATGAGCAAAAAAAAAAGGAGCGAGAAAATACTGTAATTTTCCCAACAGTTATTTTTTAATTATTTTTTTGAATGTCTAATTTTTCAAACAAGGCCTTCTTTCAGTCAAAAGTACTACTTTTAGTCACTGAAATTGATAGAGTGAGTAAAAAAAAATAACATGGACCCAGAAAAGACTTTCATTTTCCCAATCCGTTATTTTTTTATAAATTTTTTTAAATGTCCGATTTTGAAAACAAGGCGTGGTCTTGATGATGTCACAAATGATGCACTTTGCCGCTTCTTTCTGCCGTGTTTCCACGTTATGATAATCAAGAAGCGAATTAAACATTGCGCTCTGCTCTTGCTATCAACCCTATCGTTGCCAATACACGTGAGTAAAGACGCGAATTAAATATTTTACTCTGTGAATGACAACAGTGAATGGCATTCCATCATTTGTGATGTCATCGGCAGAAGCATAAACAATAAAAGCGCACCGATTTAAGTAATTTTTTAAAAAAAATATTAAACTCAGTCAAATCATTTAAAAAAATGGTCAGATTTTATGTTTTTAAACATGTTCTTTCAGAAAAAAATACTTTAAAAATTTAGGAAACAACCCCATTATCCCTTCTCTCATATCGTTTTCGAGATAGACATGCGAACTCCGCGGTTCTCTACCAGGAGGAGCTGCAAGCGGTGTCCCCTGATGATAACACGTAGCCTTTTTACGATACTTAGAGACCACATTTATAAATAGCTGCAGTTTTCTTTATTGTTGACCAGACGTTTAACTAAAGCTAATCTTCACTATATGCGTGGTCTGATGTCATTTTGTTCAGCAATAATTTTTTTTCTGTCTAAGTAAATGTAGTCAGGTTGGCTAAGTAGGTGTAGGGCTAGGGCAGAACTACATGTAATATATCAACAGCACAGTCATGCCATCCAGAGACCGCAGTTTTGTCCTTGTTATGAGCTCACCAGTCCGGAATGGAAAATAAACGAGCTGGAGGCAGATGCGATCTCATTGAAGCTGAGAGTGCCAACAAACTGGTAGCTGAAGTAAATTTTGCACACCTTCAACTCGTCACTTCAGCTACCAGTTTGTTTCCACTCTCAACTTCAATGCGATCGCATCTTCGCATCTGCCCCCGGCTTGGTTATTTTCTACCAGTGGTACCCGCACGGCTTTGCCCGTAGTAGAAAATTAAAGGGTCATTTGGTTAGCCTGTATATTTTAAAATAATGTATGGTGAATTTCTCGCCAATTGGCTCGCCCATGTTACGGTTCCACGTTATGATAACTTGGCAATTTACTCGTCCGTGTTATGATAATTTTGCGCCGGGAAATGTTCTTAAAATTGGTTTACAAAAACAACAAAATCGAATTTTCAAAAAATCGCTTCGAGGTGCACACTTTCATGCTACGAACTAATTTTGTGCCATGTTTCATGAAAATCTGCCAAACGGTCTAGGCGCTATGCACGTCACAGAGATCCTGCAGATATCCAGACAGACAGAGAGAGAGAGAGAGATCCAGACAGAGAGACTTTCAGCTTTATTATTAGAAAAGATTTCAGACTAGTGAGTCCATAACAAAGACGAAACCGCAGTCTATGGATATCATAACCGGGCTGTCGGTATGTTGCACAGGGTGTTCCAAAAATGAGTGATACATTTAAAAAATCAATAAAAACTAAACGGACAGCTATAGAAATATACCGTTTGTTGCATTTTGCTTGGGACAACAGTAGATTTTCAGACAGATGAACTTTCAAAATTAGTTACAACGTTCCTCAACAGATGGCGCTGCAAGTACTTAGAAGAGGCTGCAGGCGAGGCCTTCGAGATAGGAAGGCCATCCAACTAGCAAATGACGTCATCGTTTGTCGATCCACAATGATATTGGGAAGGGAGCACTTCGATTAATATTTTGGTTAAATAAAACTATTTGGTTTATTTATTATTGTCTTCTATTATTTTAGTAGCATTACAAGTTCTACTTTTTCATTTGAAAACATAAAAAGGAACCGATAATCATACATTAAAAAATACACTGAGCTTAATTCATAGTATTTTACATAAAAACATTTATAAGTCTTACAAAGTATTCAAATAACTACACACGATTTTATTTTACAATCATATTAAAACAAAGTGATAAATAAACACAGTTTTATTTTTCATTAGAAATTGTTTTTTAACTTATCGCATTTTAACTACTCGTATATTGTATTGAAACATTAAGTCTTAAGAAGTATTCAAATAAATAAATGAACTTTCATTTTACAATTACATCAAAACAAAAAATAATATTACTATTGTATTTGAATAAGAATTAAATGAAATTTTAAAAAATAAATAAACATTTTTACTTAAGTAAACGGGAAACATGACTGCAATATGTTTCAAAGACATAACATCAAATTAAAGTACATAATACCAGATTATTAATGTTAACTTAGCTGAGCAAATTTATGCTTTTCAAAAGATGTGAATGCTTGGGTGCCATCCCCCAAAGTAGACGGTGCCCTACCCCCTTCAATTATGAAAACTTCAACCCTCCCCCTCAAAAAAAAAAAAAAAATCTCCATCTCCCTTAAAATTTCAAGGGTACAGTTATTTATAACTATAGCCGTTGAAAAGCTATCATTACTATAAGACTATGATTCCGACCCCCCCCCCCCCTTCGGTGGGCACTCTCGAAAAATTACACAGGAATTCAACTTGAAAAACGTTAATTAAAGAATGAATAATACAACATCATGAATACCGTATGTTGTACATCCAAAAAATGTATTCAATATCTAAACAGCCTTTTTTTTTTGGAATTCGGCTACTTTTCCATTTTTAGCTTTTTCTGCTGCTAATGATTCTTGTGTGTGGGGGGGGGGGGGGCTTTAATAGTTCATCATTTTAGGCTTTTGAAAAATTATTTTAAAAAGCATTAATTGATGACAAAGTAACCTTTTTCAAAAAACTTTTCATAGAATGACCATTTTAGCAACTTTCTTTAATACTTAAAACCTCATATATGTTAAATTTAGATCAACATTTTGCTGAGTATGCTCTTTTAGGAAATAAATGTGACAGTTTTGTGACAGGGGGAAGGGAGGGGATAACAAGAAGTGTGACATCACGCGTTGTTTATAACAATATGCTCATGTTGAACAGCGTTACATGTAACAAGGAGGAGGGGGGGGGATTTGTTTAAAAGTTTGCAAAAAACTTTATAGACAGCCCCTTAATTCAATTTATGTTACAGTTTCAGAGTTCCTGAAAGCTTATTAACAGAAAACCCAAGGAGTTCAGAAAAATATGTAGTTCAAGACATTTTGCCCTTTTTAAGCATAAACAAACAAGCATAGAGCATTTGGCAAAAACACGTTGTGTATCCACTGCTCAAAATTAATCTTTCGCAAGCCCAGAAATTATGAATACCATTAACTTAACCACAATGTGTGCATAAATATCATAAAACTTAAAGACAACAGTGAAAAAAAAACCATATATTTTTCTTTTAATTTACGCACAGAACCAGCTTGTTTGAATAACATTGCAGGGGCGTAGTTGGGGGGAAATGTTTGAGTATCGAACCCACGACCTCCGGCGTTCAAATCTAATCTTCTATCTCAGAACTACGGAAGCCCATCAAGGAATGTTTTTTGATCAAAATAACACATGCTAGCGTATGAAAGAATTTAATCGAAACCGAAAATATAAGATTAGTTCAGTTAAAAGCTTGTTTCAATAAACATGTTTACATATTAACTGAATATCAACACCAAGTTACGTTGCTTCTGATAGCAACAAGTATATTTGAAGAAAATTTTGACATATGTATATTGTCAGCTTGGAAAATCCATTTCGAATAAATGCGTGAACAAAGTTGAAAAAAATAAAGAAATAAAAAGTTGCAAGTTAACCGTTTCAAATATTAAAGCAGTATACTGAAATTACAAATTACAGACAAAGATATCAGAAAGGAACGGACAATTGTTTGTGTAATAGAGGAAAAGTTAAGTAACCTTAACTGCATGACCTCAAAAGCATAAAATGTAAATTTGTTTATCTGAGAAAAGTACTTACCTCCGAACTTTAAAATTTATTCCATGAGGAGTCCAACTTTTTTCTTCGCATGCAGGTTGTTCGGAAGCGGAAATCGCTGACTCATTTTCACTCAGCAGACACTTAAAACTTATACTATACATATATATATATATATATATATATTAATTGCCTTTACATTCCGGTACGTGGAAAGGAAGAGATAAATCCAACAGAATTGTATTCAAAAATGTGCATCCGAAGTTACATATTTCCTATTTCATCTATATCAACCAGAGCAAGCAACACTACTAGTTACACTGGTAAACTGCACTACTTTCAAAGTTTCGCGCCAAGTTCATAGATCGACGACTGGTGGCGTAGCGAAGCGGGGGGGAGGGGAGTTGTCTGGCCTGTTATCACGTGGGTCTCGCTGCAGGTGTGTCTATCTGAAAATTTCCGGTCTTTCCAAGCATATCGAAAATAAACGGTGCATTTATGTCGTTGCCAGTTTAGTTTTTATTGATCTTTCAAATTTACCCGTCATTTTGGCGATCTTACAGTCTGCATTTTCTTTTATACCTTTCAAATACCTGCAGCGCCATCTGTTGAGGAACACTGTAACTAATTTTGAAAGTTTGCCTGTCTTAAAAGTTACTGTTGTCCCAAAGCATAATGCAACAAACGGTATATATCTATCGCTACCCGTTTACTTTTTATTGATTTTTCAAATGTATCAGTTATTTTTGAAACACCGTGTATGTTGCATTTTGCGTTGAAAGTTCCTGATTTATACCAGAAACGTGAGTCGTTTTCATTGGGAATGTTTATGAATTCCCCAGAATCATTAATTTTAGTGAGGTTACTGACCCTTAGCGGGAAACGTTCCTTTTTTTTTTTTTTTTTTTTGAGCAATCACGATTGCTTATTGTTCTTACTTGACTGTCCTTGGTGTTACGCTGATTTTATTTTCCCCCCGCCTCACTCTGCAGCACCACCGTCGACCGGCTGCCTCACGATGCTGCTCCTCTAGCGAAAACCGTCTTCAGGTTGCGTCACTTGCCTACACGCACACGCATACATACACATATCTACACACACATACGCACACAAATACACACATACACGCACACGAACAAACACACCTACACATACACACAACTACCCACACATAAACATACCCGCCACACACAAACACACAACTACCCACACAAACACACAACTACCTACACACAACTATCCACACATACACACAACTACCTACACACAACTATCCACACATACACACAAACACACAACTACGTACACACATATACACGCACACGAACAAACACATACACAAACACACCTGCACATACAAACAACTACCCACACATAAACATACCCGCCACACATAAACACACAACTACCTACACACAACTATCCACACATTCACGCACACTCACACATACGCACACACACATACATACACACTAACAAACACATACACACATGCCTACACACGCATACACATACCCCCCACACACAAACAAGCATACCCCCCCCACACACAAACAAGCATACCCCCCCCACACACAAACAAGCATACCCCCCCCCCCACACAAACACGCACGCCTACATACACACACACTCGTGATTGCGAAAAACATAATTTGAATTCAAGATGTCAAAGTTCAAATTATTATTATTATTATTATTTTTTTTTTTTGTACTGTTCCTCTTATTTTGAACTCACCCGTTGCTCTCTGTTCTCTTTTCAGGAGAGAGCCACACAGATCATAATTATCCCGCAAAGCCGAAAGCTTTCACCTCAGACAAGGTCAAACAGAACCATTCGCACAAGAGCCACCACCACAACGGCACCGACGACTCTGACGAGCACACGGACGACGAGAACCCCCATGACGACCAAGTGGAAGACGACGACCATCATCAGCATCACCATGCAAGCGAGGACGAGCACGACCATCATCGGCACGGCGAGGAGGAGCGTCGCCATGGCAACATCATCTCTTGCAGAGACAAAGCCGATTCGTCGTCGGGGGACGGACATGCAGACGAAGATGGTACGGCGCCATCTGCCGATTTTCATCAGCACTTCTCGCCAGACACACCAGCTATATCAGGAAAACGTGAGTTTTTAATATTTTCCCAGCCCTAATGGGGTCGTTTCCAAAATTTAAAAAGTATTTTTTTCTGAAAGAGCATCCATGCTTAAAAACATAGGATCTGACCCTTTTTTAAATAATGTGATTAAGTTTGCTATTTTTAAAAAATTACTTCAACCGGTGCGCTTTCATTGTTATCGCTTCTGCCGATGATATCACAAATGATGAAATGCCATTCACTGTTGCCATTCTCAGAACGTAATATTTAATTCGCATCTTTATTCACCTCTATTGGCAACGATATGGTTGATAGTAAACGTAGAGCGCACTATTTAATTCGCTTCTTGAGTATCATAACGTGGAAACGCGGCAGACAGATGTGCCAAAAGTACATCATTTTTGACGTCATCAAGACCACGATTTGTTTTCAAAATCGGATATTTTAAAAAATGAATTGAAAAATAACTGTTGGGAAAATGTAAAAGTATTTTCTGGGTCCATGTTTTTTTTTTTTTTTGCTTATTCTATCAATTTCGGTGACAAAAAAGAAATAATGCAAATCAAGGGATGTGTACTGTGTTATATCGAAGCCAAGCTTCATAAAAACAAAGTAAAAACTTATCACAGTTATCAACCATTAACAGAATGTATTAAACAAAAATGAAATTCCATCTCTTTTAAAAGATAACATTCGTGTTATATCAAAACCATGAAGTATTGAATTCAAGCTTCGTACCGTGCAATATCGGAAACCGTGTTATAATAATAGCAAATTTGGTACTGTGTAGTATCAAAACGAAACTGTGCTGTAGAAGTGTAATGTTAAGCGTAATTCAGACATTATCCGTAAGGCCGACTTTTTCTCCCTAAAACCAGTTTTTGGTCGCCGTTGCCATGACAGCTAGCCGTATTGAACGGAACCCGTCAACGTGACGAGAAGCTTGATATTTGACATCCGTGAGTCGCATTTCATTGGTCTACACAAGATGAGCAGTGTCTCACTATTGGGTGAGAGCACTGTCATGTGTTTTTCGTGCGTTCGCAACATGTGAATGCTTCTCCCTTTTCGGAAAACGTACGTCTGTCTGCTTTTAGGGCTGTTGACTTATCGGCCGTCCGTCCCGTCCATCCCGTTTTTTGACGTGACGAACTGCCGAGGAAATCAGACTATCATTCACATACGGTCGCCGCACATCAATCACGTGGCTGAAATCACCCGCCAGGGAGAAGAGCGCGCTGATGGGCGGAAACCAATGAAATGCCGTCCTACTTTTGACGGCCATCAGATATCAAGGCTCTTCTAATCGAAGCCGGTCCCGTCCGAGATGGCTTGCTGTCATGGCAACCAGCAAAGAAAACCTGTTTCGGGAGGAAAGGGATGTGATGGACGGAACGGACGGCCGATATGCGAACAGCCCCTTAGGGCTGTTGACTGATCGGCCGTCCGTCCCGTCCACCTTTTTTTTTTTTTTTTGCCGTGACGAACTGCCGACGAAAACAGGGTAGCATTCACATACGATCGCCGTATATCAATCATGTGGCTGAACTCACACACCAAAGAGAAGACCGCGCTGCTTGGAGGAAGCCAATGAAAGTCTGTCCTACTTTTGACGGTCGTCAGATATCAAAGCTTTTCTGTTCGAAACCGATCGCGTCCGAGATGGCTTAACCAGCAAACCTGTTTCGGGTGGAAAAACTTGGGACGGACGGCCGTAGTGTGAACTGCCCCTTACGTGGCGAACGTAATGTGCGGACGATGTCTGAATTACGCTTTATACTAGGGACGCTGTACACTGTAAAAAAAATCCGTAAAATTTACAGAAAAAAACTGTCAGCCAGGACGCCAGTTTTCTTCCGTTTATTTTACAGAAATCTTCCGTATTTTTATTATTTATTCAAGCTGATTTATTATTTTATGAAGATTAAAAAATGAAACTATACTTTTATAAATACATTTCAATATTTACTATACTACTACGAAATACTTGTATACAAAGGTAAATTTCCGAATATGCCTCTGTAACAGATGACCAAAAAACATAATAATAAAATATTGATTAGGATGCAATGAGATGGAAGTTGCAAACGATTTAAGACTTACTCGCTTTAAATAAATATAAGATCAAAAACTCGAGCACGAGAACCAAAATCCCAAACACGCGGGCGAAATTTCGAAGATCCGAAGAAAACCAAAGTATAACCGGTTACAGATTCAAAAAAAACAGAGAAATCCTGTATTTTATTACGAACAGTTTTTTTCTGTAAAAAATACGGATAACTTCTTCAAAATTTACAGTTTTTTTTTACAGTGTACTTAATTTCTAGACTTTCAACTATCGATTCTTCTGAACGTGATGTTTTTTTTTCCCCCTGAACAGAGTGGTTGTACGCCTCGCTGGCAGTGGTGGCCATCAGCCTGTGTGGTCTGATCAGTGTGGCCGTCATCCCCATCATGCAGAAATGGTTCTACCAAACCCTCCTGCAGTTCCTGGTCGGGCTGGCCGTGGGGAGCCTCTCGGGAGATGGCCTCCTGCACCTCATGCCGCACGTAAGTCACGTTTTTCTACTCGATCCCGCAGTCGAGCTCCAACTATCCGGACCCTGAAAAATCGGAATTGCCGATTATATGAATCGCTTTCTGAACTTCTGTTTTCGGCTGCCGACCGTCGCACAGTGGGGCGAAAATGCCAAAAAGCGCTTAAAAGTGTTTTTAAACCTCTCTCGCTTATTTGTTTACTCAGGCATGTTATAATGGATTTTTCTCGGTTTGTTTGGGCTCAAAGTCCAAAGATCGCAGGTTTACGCAGCTAATTCCTTTTCAGGGTATTTCTACAGACCATTGGTGACTAATTAATATTAATTTCTAAGAGGACATAAGAGGACATTTTTTTATAGAGCGTTTTAAAAAAAATAACTTTGAAATCCCCAGTTTTCGGTTTTGATCAAAACCAACTATCTGTTTGAATATTCGATTATTCTTTATTTTTGTTCTTTTACTATCGTCGGACACGAGAGAAATTAAATATACCCGCCATTAATAAGAAAAAAATATATAGATTGCTTCAAAGCAATATGTTTAAATCCCCTTCATTCATGGTTCTTCACCTGCTAAAGGTTATCTTTAGCTTTGTAGTGGACGAAGAGCTCTAAAATTCTAGTTCTGATTGCCTAAGATATAGGCCTGTGCAAATATATCAATCCGCAATTGATTGAATATAGAAAAAAAATTACCCTTTTAAGCGGTTTTTGTCGTTTTCGTCCCACTGTGCGTCGGTTGGTGGCCAGCCCTTTCATTTGATTTTGGCGCTGTTCGCACCAGGGTTCGCCAATATATCACGATATACCGGGTGTTCCGTTTTAACCATAGACTAATAATAAGAATAGACCGAGCTATGGCAACCCTTTTGCTGCTCATAAACCAAACCATGTGACTGGTGGATATCCTAGCAACAGCGGGCGTTGATCGTAGCAGACGATCAACGCCAACGCGAAATAAAATAAATAGAATTGATGGAACACGGAAGAATGATCTTTCATGGAGTCCGATTTGTAAATTTGTTATTCGAAGTTGTAAATATTTTGTTAATATAGTGAGTTTTTCGTTTAGATAGTACTGTGCACTTTCTTTAGTCAATTTCAATAACTCTCTAAGCAATTAAAGATGCAATCGCCCAAAAAAGAATCGGAAAACGGTAAGATTTTTACCTACAGTTTCAATTTAAGATACCGATTAGAACATTTTTGCGTTAACGCAAAACGTTTGCGCCATTACGTTCACGCCAACGCTGACGTAGCAGTTCCGAATGAAATAAAAGTTACTGAAAACTGTGATCAAAAACTAATTACTAATGTCAAAATAATTCATAACTAAAAGAAAAACAGTTCAATCTCTGCACCTGGAAAAAATTATAATGAAAACATATTGCGTCTTAAAATACATGTCGAGTGCCAAACTATAGATAATGCTGCCATCTAGCAACCATGCTGCCAAAGTCTTCGCCAAGCCCTTCCACCAGTCACATGATACATCTATGAACCAATTTTCTTCATCAGCAAGAATGAGAAAGCTCGGTCTACTCTTATTATTAGTCTATGGTTTTAACCTGCAAGACCTTTATTTTCGCAACCGTTAGTCCTAGATGTATACCTCCAATTGCAATAATGTTCAAAATCAGATGCAGGGTTAAAATATTGTTAAACGTTCGTGATACAACTTCAAACTTTCTTGAAATGACGACACAGGTCTTGATAAAAAACACGGGAGATTTATTTACAGCTATGTACAGGAAGCGTAGTTACAACCGCTAAATCAATCATCAGCAATTAAACAGATATCAATTAACACCGTAAACTCAACGGGTTACACACGTATTTACATCCAAATACGCAAAAATACAGCTAAAAGGCTTCACAAAACAGAGCTAATACATGCTACCGTGGCTATTTATAAATCTCGAACGAGACCTCTCAAATATTCCGTAAGATTCCCGAAGTTTCCTTCTATTTTCTTTTTATTCATTCACAAGCCTTATCAATGAAAAAAAAGGCGGACCGTACACTTCAGTCGAATGTTAGGGGGTTGTATGTACCAGGCCCGTGTCCAGTATTTCATAAAGGGAGGGGTTGAAACCTTTTCCCTTTGTAACTTACGTTGTCTCAAAGGAAAACTAATTACGCGTGTTGAATAATGAATAGTTCATTTTAGTTCGATAACTAGGCTTTTTTTTTTTTTATACGTTTTGCGTTTTTTTTTATGAAATCTTATTTGTACAGTTGAACATTTTGTAAAAGCACACATATTTCTTTTATGCCACCTCATTTTCCTTCTTTTTTTTTCTTTTGTTTTTCCATCAAATAACATTGAACAGGAATTGAATGAAAATAAAAATTTCACCCAAAAAAAAAAATGCTGTTTCGCATAGAAACATTTTTCTACAGTGTGAAACGACTAATTCATCCAACACTAAAGGCGTACCATAAAAAAACAAAAAGCAAAGTAACCATTTTCCCTGATCCTAAGTTTTTTTGGGGGGGGGGAGGGGCTACGTCATTGTCTAATATTCTTTTAAATAATTTTCCCCTGCATGCTTACAGCATTGCCGGACTCTCCGACTATTCCATTTTTTCAGGCACTTAGAAGCGAAAGTGCTTGGGAATCCTACAATTGAGGAAAATATTAATTGTTAAAGTTGGGAAAATATTAAAGAGGGTGAATACTGTATCAGAGTTTAACTCTAAAATTAATTAAAACTTAAAATACGTTTTGGAAAATCGTTTACTGATTCATTGATTTTTTTTTTCAATGGGAGGGGTTTAACCCCTAAAACCCTCCCCTTGGACACGGCTCTGGTATGTACATAAGGGTGGGCCGAAAAAACTTTTTTTGGAAATCTGTTTTTGGATAGTGCGGAAAAGTTGCTATATGGACCCGTTATTACCCATAAAAAATTTCGCTAAATTTGTTTAATATTTAGCCGGCGCTATTTGACCTTGAAAAACTGAAAAAAAGGACAAAAATGCACTTTTTTTCAAAAAAAAAAAAAAAAAAAAAAAGAGGGGGGGGGGCAAAAATAAAAGTTTGAAGCTAGTTTCAACAAGCATTAGAAGTATCTGTCAGTGCATTAGTTGAAATCCTCAAAGATTTTTATACATTTCGTAGAATATTTAGCTACGCTCCTTTAAGACTGAAACATTGGCAAAATGAAAAAAAATAAAATAAAAGTAGTTTCGAAATAAGTAAGTACTGAAATGTTACGCAATACGTTACCTAGAAAAAACAGTGAAAATTCAATCAATTTTATGCGACATTTGTACGCCAATTTTAAAAAATGCACACACTCAAATAAAAAATAGTTACATAAGATGCTAATTTTTTAATCTTTGGTTCCAGTAGTTTCTTCGGGATAATAAACGGCGTTCAACTACTTCTATTATTCCTAAGATTATTTTATAACTATTTTATATATATTTGACAAATAGAGCCCTTGAGTATTAAAAAAATGTGAATCCTCTGAAGTCCTTTAAACTGATTAATGAATTGAACGCAAGTATTCTTCTTTAAGAAATGCTGTAATTCTACACCTCCACAGCTGAGAGTTAAGCAATTAAAGGGGTCCTCTCTTGCGTCCAATGTCCACAATGAGTTGCCACTGAGGCATCTTATACTGGAATTGGACGGTTGCACAAAGTGGCCACATTCATATTCTGGAGCCATCGAACAACTTCTTAGAGATTGTAAAAAAATCCGGTCAAATTTGATAAAATTGACTGCAATCTTCTGGTTTTGGACATGGAAGATATAAAAAATTTAAGTATTGAACAACAATATTTGTATAGAATCTGTCTTGCCGTAAAAGATGGTCAGTTGTCCTTCAAGCGTGGCTGACAGTAGCCGAGGCAAATTCAGTCAGTCATGCGCGATGGCTGACAACTGCAAACCATTTGTTAGGCTTGTATATAGGCACTCCAACTCCATCAGAAAATCTTACAATACTTGTAAAGTATCTAATGTTAGTTTATGCTCCAATGTGGTTTGAAATAAAAATAAAACCGAACTGCCAGTACGGCGCCCAACATGTTTGGAAAATGATTTCTCTTGGAAGGCAGTTTCCAGACAACGTTAAGGAGATAATTTTCAAAGTTCTCTCAAATAACGCATATTTCCTGAATTATCTTGAATAGCTACTGTCGACAATGTTGTTTGACTCAAGAAAATACATTCGGGAATTAGCTGTTAGAGGCATTCTAAACTCTAGAAATAAGAAGACGAAGAACTCGGATGGTGTACGATTTTTTGAGCGTCCTAAACTCCATTTTGAAGCCGTTGATTATGTTGATTTAGTTGATTGGGCAAACTGTGTTGTAACAGAGCCAACTCTTACAATGCATCTAAAAGACCAACAATGGAAAGAAATGTGCAAAGAACATTCTACAGAGTTTACTTTCGAGAAATTTCCCTGCCACACGCAAGCTGTGAAACGTTGTGTGAAACTAATAACCGAAGCTGCAATAAAAGTTTGTGGTGAAACTGCGCGAGATGGATACATTCGTGCAAAACTTCATGCTAGGAAAGAACTTCCATCATTTGATAACAAGGGACAATATTATTCCAAAAAGTAATATTCATTATGCATGAGGTATTATAAATCAAATTTGAAGATTTCTTTTTTAAAATTTTATTATCTATATATGTAATTCTAGAAAATGTATAATACTATTACGTGATAATAATTACTGTGATTAATAGTGCTATTTAATTAATTAGTCTATGATTTAATTTTGAAAAATTATTTTCACATTGGTTTTTAAAGAAATTCAATATTTTTTCATTTTTTCTCCAATTTTTAATGTTGGAAAGGAACGGTTAAATCCTCATTAAAATCAATTATACATTTTATGCGCTCGAACTGGCTCATTATACAACATTTTCGGTGCATTCCAGCAAAATATTTGGAATTTAGTTTTTTAAAAAAAATTTCGACAAAAATTCATTTTTCTCTTTTTTTACGGTTTTTCAATGTCAAATAGCACCGGCTAGATATTTTTTAATATCCAAGAAATTTTTTGTGAGTGCTAACTAGCTCACTACGCAACTTTTGCGCGCTATCCAAAAATTGATTTCAAAAAAAAAAAATTTTTCGGCTTATTTCGGCCCACCCTAATGTACATTACAAGAAACTATTTACAGGTTACGTTACTACAATAGTTTTAGATGAAAGATAATGGAATAAACGCTCAATTTAGCCAGACTTCAACAAATTAATCATAAAAATAATTACTATTTACAGAATTTGTAACATTATTGAAAGTTTGAAGCAAAAGCAAAAGTGAGTCAAAAAATACAAAGTTTAACTTTTTATACGGGCCCCAGGTCCCCTAACTTATATTCAAGGAAATAATTTTAACACATGCTACCCTATACCTACTTATTCAATAATATATATATATATATATATATATATATATATATATATATATATATATATATATATATATATATATATATATATATATATATATATATATATATATATATATATATAGTAGTTAAATTTTTGTAGCAACTTTTTTGGTAGAGACTGGGGAAGGTACGAAACTTTAAGCAAATTCACTCCTTATTATTTAGTTTTTCCTTTGCAGTATATTTTTCTTGCTGCTACCGATTTGCTTACATCTGCAAAAAATCCCCATTTCACTTTAAATTTAGTATTCATGTCAGGGGCGTAGCTAGGGAGGGGGGTTTTGGGACACAGCATACATCAATTCATCCACCTCCGAATAAGGGACACCTTTATTTAAGGGACAAAATTTCTGGTCCCCTTAGTGTCCCTTATTGAGAGGTTCTACTGTATATATAAAAGAAGTAACTCCCCCCGAAAGTCGGGTCTAGCCACGCCTCTGATTCATGTTATTTAAAAGAATAGTTTAATAATTCTGTTGTGAAGATATGTCGCTGGTGAACCATCTGTATACCTCCAGCGGAACTCCTGTGTTTTTTTCTTCGAAGGTAGGCAAGTATGTAAGTGATATTAAAATAATGATTGTGCTTTTGAAAACAAGATCTTTCCGTTGGAAACTGGTTAATGAATTAATTATTGGGTTTCAAAATTCTACAAGAATCAATTAGTAGGGGTAAAAACGGTAAGGGCTGCATTAAGGGAATAATGGAGTGATAAGATTTTTCATACTATGCGACAAAACCATAAAGTCTTCATCATTCCGTGCTTCTCCTCACACAAGCGAGGTGGTTATCTCGTGGGAAAGCCTTTTTATGATTTACGTCACGATTAGTGAAGTCTTAGGTTTTTTGGTGAAACAATGTTCAACTGGCTACAACGGAGCCTCTTCATCAGTGCAAAAAGCTCACCAACACAACCGAAAGTCGCGAGAGAACTGACAACAACCATGTGGACAGCGGTATTTATACCAAAGAGTGCCAACCAATAGGAATTCAGGACGCGACGAAAAACGACCAGTCAGTGAACGATGTGTCAACACCGGGCTCAGAGCAAGGGGTAGAGACGTATTTTCGGGAATAAGCGCCGCGGCGCATACAAGAAAAAAAAAGGAAAAAAATTGCAGGTGCGGCGCATATAACGGGTGCAGCGAATACAATGTCCTTTTTTTATTTTCAAATTTAAAAAAAAGTTCTAAGTTTTAAAAAAAAGTTGAAAATGCTGCTGATAGATGGCACCAGATCGTTTCCTCTCATTTTATGAAATCTTTCGACCTTGGGCGACAAGTAAAGCAAAGAGGGGGGAAGGAAGGTGCGTCAGCAATTGTACGTGTTTCACTAAGGAGAGAAATGCTTATTCACGTGCACGAGCAAGCCTTATCGCGTCAGAGCGGAGGGGTCAGGAAATCCTTCGACCTTAGGCGACAAGTAAAGGAAAGAGGGGGGAGGGACGGAAGGTGAGTCAGCGATTGCACGTGTTTCACTGAGGAGAGAAACGCTGATTCACTTGCGTGAGCAAGCCTTATCGCATCAGAACGAAGGGGTCGAGAGGTCCTTTGACCTTGGGCGACAAGTAAAGCAAAGAGAGGGAGAGGGAAGGTGAGTCAGCGACTGCACTTGTTTCACTGATTAGCGAAACGCTGATTCACGTGCGCAAGCAAGCCTTATTGCGTCGGAGCAGAGGGGTCGGGAAATCCTTCGACCTTGGGCGACAAGTAAAGCAAAGAGAGGGAGAGGAAAGGTGAGTCAGCGATTGCACGTGTTTCACTAAAAACCCCTGGTTTCCTAGAAGCAAAGGCGCCAGTCTTCGGCGTCGCTCTCCGCCGAAGAGAAAACTTGATTCTTCTGCGCATGCGCGCCCGAGCTAAATCGACGTGGTGTATCGCCACGTCGGAATCAACTTGACTTTGATTTCAGCGTCAAGCGTGAGATCTACGCCGGTGTAATCCAATCAAAATGTCGCTAGATTTTTTCCCAGAGGAAACATTTATTGAGATGGTTCAGCTGAATCCTGTGCTATATAACGTATCGAAGAAAGGACACAAGGACCAACTAGTACTAGCAAAAGAAAACTACTGGAAAGCAATTTCAGAATCGATAAATGTTCCAGGTAATTTTAAAAGTTAACAATTATATTTAAAAAAAAACTGTTTTCATGTCTAAGAAAATGAACTAAATTCATTATTCTGTAAACGATGCACATAATTTGATTTTCCCTGCCCCTAAATAAGAATATGTGATCAAAGGAAATACAGGAATTAAAGTTCACAATTGTTTTTATTTAATGTTATTAGTTCTTCATTTTCTTCCTCTTCCAGCAGCAATGCTGTAATAAGACGTTTTTTAGTTGCAAGATCCATTTCTCGTTTTGTCTCTCGATTTGTTTCAGTTTTGCAACGAAACTGCTCTCCTCGCGAAAAAAACTCGTTCAGATTTCCCGCGCGCGATTGGGGTTGCATAGGAATCCACTTTGGCGTAGCTCCTCGCTGCTCTTCAACTCGTCGCACGCTGACGTCGACGATGGGCGCGGTTAACGCGACCTAGGAAACTAGTGCTTAAAGAGAAACGCTGATTCACGTTCACGAGCAAACCTTATTGCGTCGCATGGAGGGGTCAGGGAGAGGGGGCAGCAAAAGTACTGCTAAGGGAGGGGGACGGATGTACAGTTTTGTAAAGGCAAATTACCGCCCCCTCACAAAACTGGGTTGCTGGGGTTAGTCAAGCAACCTAATTGAAAACTTGTCTCAAAGCTCTAATTTTATTATTCACCCACATCGTCACGTTGCATCTTTTGCTGTCGTTCGTGCGTTCTTGGTTTACCATTTTTACGGAATTTTTTCAGAGTTGCTTTTCAAATGGCTCCTAAGCGATTGAAAAATTATACTGCAGCCTTTAAATTTAAGGTAATAAAGGCAGAAGCAATTGGAAATCGTCTTGCTGCCAGAGAGTTTGGCATTGACGAGAGATGTGTTTGCCGTTGGAAACCGGATGAATAAAACATCGAATGTGATGGCCAATCGAAGGGATGCCGAAGGCAAAAAGTGCAAAATGGGGATTTTTAAAAATCTTTCATTATCGTTGATTAAAAATACTAACCAGAAATTTTTTTTTTTTAATTTAATCCAGCTGTCCATACTACTGATTGTGTTTTAAAGTTGTTTAATGTTAGGTGCGCCCTTATGGAGCGTGCGGCGCTTACACCGGGTGCGGCACATGCATTAATTTTTTTTTCGAGAATATATTACGATACGGCGCTTATTCCCGAAAATACGGCAATCGGAAGCCAGGACACAAAACCAGTTTTGTGTTATGTTTCCCCTTTAAAAAAAGGGAGAATTTTTACTTGTATAACGTACACAGCAGATTACAATTTGATCTAGATACTTCGTATTTGCTTGGCAGAAAGGCAGAGTACCTGTATGTTTTTTATTCAGTTATTATAACAGATTGCGCCACTGATAGCACTTGTTCTTTAAATTGAATAACACTGCTACCATCTATCGGCAACTTACTTAACTTACTGGATAGGTTGATTGCCTGAAATACAGACACAAAGATACAATATGATTTTCAGTAGAAAAGTTTTGTCTCCATTTTAAAGAAAAAAAAGCGATACATTTTCGTATAGGGTACTACATCAATTTCAGTATATTAAGATCTAATTTTATTTTAACTACCAGTAAAATTCATAATGTAACATAATTATATATTCTTTAAAGCTCTTTTCGTAATGTATAGCTTCTGTAGAAATTGAAGTAATTTCAAAAGTCTCTCTCTTGAGCTGTTATTTGAGGGACCAGATGTGAAGATTAAGTCCTCGAAACTGTTTTCCAACCACTTGGGGGGGGGGGGCACTTTTATGATTGGTCTGGTATTTTATACTAACTTCACCAAGTTTCGAAATTACTTCAAATGCAATTGAATTTAGTTCTTTGATGTCTAGAATTCATGCGTTCCGATAATATATTCCAAGTTAAGTTCTGTATCTTAGATAATTAAAAACTGAGCATATCTATGTATGTGTCTATGTATCAATGTATGTTCAAGTCTCTTCTCCCGAACGCCAGAAAAATGAGAATCGAGCCAGGTATCGATGGATTTGTAATTTTCCTGTCTTTATGTTTGGCTAATTAACCTAATCCTCCGATAATAATTAGTGGAGATATCAATTAAAAACTCTTAATTATGTGACACTTAAATTTCGACATAAAATCCGTTTTTTTCGAAGGCTTTCCTCCATTCAAATTATTATTCAATGCTTCATCTCAACTTTCCGTAACAATGCTTTTAATAAAATTTATAGCGCGAAGAAAATCATTGAAACGAAAGATCTGTTGCTTTTTTTTCCCTCGAATATGAACAAATAAAATTATGGCTTTTGTTTTAAAGGCTTTTCATTTAACGGGAGATTTAAAATGTTTACCTTTTGGTTATTTTTCCATAATCTGCTGCAAAATTTTACTGTTTTTTATTCTTTTTCTTTGTTCAGGCCTGATTGTTGAATACGCGTCATTTGACATCACTTTTATTTTCGAGGTAGACCGAGCAAAGCCGGGCGACGCAGCTAGTATTAATATCAAACTTTGTGTAACTCAACTGTATTTTCATTTAATTGCCAGCTTCAGCTATCCTAAGGGGCCACTCATTAACTACATAAGAATGATTTTGACACCGCACTCCCCCCCCCCCCCACGTGCATAGGCACGTAAGATTTTGAAAACCCCTCCCCCTATTCTTATGTAAGATTTTATTTCGGTTTTCAAAACAATAAAACGTTGTTTGAAAATGATCAGCGACCCTAAAGTTCCCAGTTTGACTTAAATCAAAGATTTCTATTTTTCAACAGATAAGTTATACTAGCTACGTCGCCCGGCTTTGCACGTTCCACCTCGAAAATGAAAGTTATGTCAAGTAACGCGTGTTCAACAATTACGCTTGAACAAAAAAAAAAAAAAAATCGGTAGTCCCATCACGAAAGTTCCTCTTTACGTCGTTTGCTGCTGAACTAGAACTACCGCGTTGTAACCAAGAGCATTCGGAAACACAGCTGTTCCACCAGGCTCCCCAGAGAAATTCCAGATACGTCATAACCACATCGATCGAACTAGAGCCCCTATAACTGGAGAGGCCGACGCATCCGCCATTTTGGAGCAAGCGTATAACAGGAAAAGCTACCTTTATTGGCAATCATTCGCTAAACAGGGAACGAGAGAGACACAGAGCAAAGGTGAGCATTGGCGAAATTTTGGAAACAGTTGGCGTCGTTTCTAGGTTGCCAGTCACTTCGCGGTCTATTATTTATCCATTTCTTTTTTCTTTCTGCATCTGCTGGAAATCTGAAGAGCTGAAATCCTTTTCTCGAGCTGTTTACACAATGAACAGCCGAACAACTACCCATTTGACTCCATTTAACACATGCCAAAGAAATGTAAACATCGGCAGCAATGCTATCGCTACGAAGCACTGGATCAAGTTTGCTCCAAAATCGCGGATGCATCGGCTCCTCTACTATAGGGGCCTTAGGTCGAACCACGTGGTGAACCGGTGAATTGTTTTCGAACGCAGCTCTGATAGCCAACTTTGGCGACTCGGACTTCATTCTTTGGCAGCCATTTTCAGTGAAATGGTCGACTGGCGACCACTTATCTACATAAAAATAAAAAAAATTGAAAAATTTTCGCAGTTACTGTTCTTTACCTGCCCAGAAACCATGCCTTGGAAAACAGAAAACTACTGCTTATTTTTACCAAAACAAGTCACGTTGTGACAACTTATATTATTACAAACTGAGCGTATGTAACTGTGTATGTATATCCAAGTTACTTCTCCCGAACGCCAATGATCTGACCATCGAACCAGGTATCGATGGTGTCGTAATCTCCCCGTCTTCATGTTCGGCTATTTAACATAATCCTCCGATAACAATTAGCGGAGATATCCATTAAAAACTAATAATTATGACGCTTAGATTTCGATATGAAATCGCTATTTTAGAAGGCTTTTCTCCATTCTAATTATTATTCAGTGCTTCATCTCAACTTTCCGCAGCAATGCTTTTATTGAAATTTGTAGCGTGAAGAAAATCATTATGAAAGATATGTTGCCATTTTTTTCTCGAATTTGAGCAAATAGAATTTTGGCTTTTGTTTTGAATTTTTCCTGTAATCGGAGGATATTTTCCTTTTTGGTTATTTTTCCGCAATTTGCCGCAAAATTTAACTGATACATTTATTTTATTTATTTATTTATTTATTGAGCAATCACGATTGCTTATTGCTTTTATTTGACTGTTTTGATGTGCTATCATTTTATTTTCCCGCCAGCACCCTCTGCCAGCACCACCGTCGACCGGCTCCTCACGATGCTGCTCCTCTAGCGAAAACCGTCTCCAGGTTACGTCCATATCCTACACACACAGGCATACATACAGAACTACACACACACATATACACACAAACACATACAGACACATATATCTACACACACATGCACAAACACATACACACACGCATAAATACAGACACCTACACATACACAAACACACACACACATACACACAACTACCCACACATTCATGCCTGCACACGGACACAAACACACATGCCTACGCACATATACACATCCCCTACACACAAACACATACCCCCCACCCCCACACACACACAAAACACACTCGCCTACACACACACACTCGTGATTGCGAAAAATATAATTTGAATTCAAGATGACAAAATTCACATTAATTTTTAATTTATTTACTAGTGTCACCCGCACGGCTTCGCCCGTAATAGAAAAATTAAAGGTCTTTTGGTTCGCTTGAATATTTACAAATAATGTATGGTGAATTTTCTCGCCAATTGGCTTGTGCCCACCTTACGGTTCCACGTTATAATAATTTCGTATCTCGCCAATTGGCTTGTGCCCATGTTACGGTTCCACGTTATGATAATTTCGTAATTTATGATAGTTTTTTTTTCTTAAAATTTGAATAAAAAAAGAATCACATCGAATTTTCGAAAAATCGCTTCGAGGTGCACACCCCCATGCTACATACTAACTTTGTGCCAAATTTCATGAAAATCGGCCGAACGGTTTAGGCGCTATGCGCGTCACAAACATCCTACAGATATCCAGACATCCTCCGGACAGAGAGACTTTCAGCTTTATTATTAGTAAAGATTTATTTATTTATTTTTTTTTGTTCAAGCCTGATTGTTGAACACGCGTCACTTGACAACTTTTATTTTCGAGATGGAACGTGCAAAGCCGAGCGAAGCAGACTAGTTTTACACTAAATTCGGATGCATTTTTATTCGAAGCATTGACAGTTGTACTTGCACCTAAATTATCTTTGCTAACACAGATGATTAAGTGCCGTTTCTAGTGTTTGTGATGTCGCCTCTTTTTAAGTTGAGATTTAGTGGGCTAGACACTAGACAGAAGCGATAATGGGCTGTTTATCATTTATCATTGCTCTCCTATCTTATCTTCCAGAACGTGTTTGTGTTGTTTCGAAGTTTGGGACTTCAAGTTGCCAGTCGGTCATTGTGTAAAAAAAGGTGTGTGCTGGGATTTTGAAATTTGGTTTTTTTTTTTGAAATTCTTGCGCGAAGCTTCAATTTGACTAAAAATTTTGAATGGAATATTTTTTTTTTTTTTTTGGTTAAAAAGTTAACAGGACTTTGGAGGGGGAAAAATGATGTAACGAAACAGAGACAATGCGTTTTCAAATAGTTGTTTGTTATTTAATGATTTTTTTTTTTTTGGGGGGGGGGGAGGGGGGGTATGTTTCGTTTCAACCCTTAAACTTTTGATTCGTTTGAGGACCCGAGAAATATTTACTGTGGCCATTTAGTTCCTCAATTGTACTTTTTTCCTTATAAAAGATAAATTGCAGTATCTTGATGGCATCTCTTTTCACCAGTTTTTGTACAAAGTCGGGAAAATGATTGTTACAAAAATTGCATCCTCATATGTATAATAGCGAATGATCGAGTAACGTTGACGTCATCAGCACTGAAACTCGCGCCACGGCATGGTAATTTGATAATATTTTTTGATAATGTTTTGACATTCAGGGAAAGGCTTTATTTTGACAAGGCTGAACTGGATCCGGTCACTTAACTGTTTTACTGGTAAGACAGTCATTTTAGGGGAATGAGGAATACAAAAAAGTGGTTGAAAATTAACACTATCCATTGGAGGGGGGATTTCAACCATCAAAATATCACCTAACAGGCGACTGCTTCGTTAAAATATAGATGAGTAGAAGAAATTTTCACCCGTCATATCTTGACGGGCGACTTTCTAGTTTGTAAATAAAATTAGAAAATAGTTAAGCATTTGTTGAGTTGTTAGATCGGCAGCGAAACTGATTGCTTGTTTTCCTATTTCCTATTCAGAGTCACAACTGACTACAACTGTATTTATGTCGAGGACTGCATACTAAGTGCCTTGCCTCCATTATTTTATATACCGATAGATGGCAGCACCATCACCGGATCGAACAGTTTATGAGAACTTAGAACTAGTTCAGGAGCTAATAGCTACCTGGTGCTAGCACCCCCAGAGGTATCGTTTCACTTGGAGGACATTGAGACCACGAGCATATTTAACGTCGCCCAGTCCCCTTTAATGACGACGGTGGGTCTTCGACCATCGAGGTTCGAACCCAGGACCCTCCGGCCCCGAATCCGACACTCTACCGATTGGGCTACCACAGCCCATTGCTTGTTTTAAAGAGCAGTATAATTTCACCGCCACTATTAGAATGATTTTTTTTTTTGTGAGAGAGATTTTCCCCCATTTGGAGCATTTTTGATTGGTTGAGCTCGGCGCCTTTTAACTCTGGCGCCGTCGTGCGCCGCACGACCTTGCGCATAGGGACGGCGCAGCCCTGCATGCAGCAATCATTACTTTGGCGATTTCTTTTCAGGCAATATTGGACGACGGGAATAGCCATGACCACAACGATGGAGAGGATCACCGCAACCACCGAGACAACCTCTCCATGGAAACGATCGCCATCTGGCGCTGTTTGGCAGCTCTGGGCGGCATCTTCCTCTTCTTCATTGCGGAACGGCTGCTTGGCGCGCTCACTACGTACAGAAGACAAAAGAACGACGCCAAGGTAAAGATAAAAATAAATAAAACCAGGGAACATTAAATACTACGTTCACAGTAAAGATAGGCTAAGTATATAAGGCCCCTATATATACGAGCCGACGCATCAGCTTAAGATCAGCCATTTTGGATCGGAGCGCGTGTTTGAGTGGTTGTCTTTCTAGCAAGTTATCGCGTTTGGTGATTTTTCACTACAAACAATTATTAGCGGCGCGTGAATTGTTTATTATACAAAAGATTATTTTTGACCAATTTTTCAAAACCCGAAACTTTGCTGTTGTAACCATAGACTAATAATAAGAGTAGACCGAGCTATGGCAACCCTTTTGCTGCTCATAAACCAAACCATGTGACTGGTGGATATCCTAGCAACAGCGGGCGTTAATCGTAGCAGACGATCAACGCCAGCACGAAATAAAATAAATAGAATTTATGGATCACGGAAGAATGATCTTTTATGGAGTCCGATTTGTAAATTTGTTATTCGAAGTTGTAAATATTTTGTTAATATAGTGAGTTTTTCGTTTAGATAGTATTGTGCATTTTCTTTAGTCAATTTCAATAACTCTCTAAGCAATAAAAGATGCAAGCGACCAAGAAGGATCGGCAAACGGTAAGATTTTTACCTACAGTTTCAATTTAAGATACCGATTAGTACATTTTTGCTTTAACGCAAAACGTTTACGCCATTTCGTTCACGCCAACGCTGACAGCTCCAAATGAAATAAAAGTTACCTAAAACTGATCAAAAACTATTACTAATGTCAAAATAATGCATAACTAAAAGAAAAACAGTTCAATCTCTGCACCTGGAAGTTTTTTTAATGAAAACACATTGTCGTAAAATACATGTCGAGTGCCAAACTGTAGATAATGCTGCCATCTAGTAACCATGCTGCCAAAGTCTTCGCCAAGCCCTTCCACCAGTCACATGATACATCTATGAACCAATTTTCTTCATCAGCAAGAATGAGAAAGCTTGGTCTACTCTTATTATTAGTCTATGGTTGTAACCCTAGCTCCGCAACAATGAGGAATCCGATCCAAAATGGCTTAACTTAAGCTGATGCGTCTGCCTGTATATATAGCGGCTCTAACTAGATGTAACCAAATAAATGCGCCATTTGGCGATTTCAATCAAATGTTTTGCTTGGACAAGAACGAATTGCCGTCGAACAGACGGCGACAGCGAATACTACTGGTGAACTTTTTCTTTATTCCAGAAAAAATCCCGAAAAGTGGCATAGGGGCCACCTTCTGGAAACATTTTTGTTTACTTTCGGTCTATCTCTTTATTGAATAGAGTCTAGTTGGAAACTTCGAGCTTATAAACTATTGCCTATGTGTCTATTTCTTCCTCGATGGTAGAAACATAGAATCTTGGTGTAAAATTTCAGAATTCCGGCGATAAGAGGGATGTAAGTGCCAAAGTTCAAAAATTAGAACCAACCAGAAATGGTAGAACCTCTTCTCTGTTTTGGGGCAAGACATACCTGTAGTTCTAGTAAACCTGGTAGGTGCAACAAGATTTAGAAAAAGTTTCCAATGAAAGCCTACCTAGAATATGAACATTAAACGCTTTTTGCTCAAAACTCAATCGTCTACTTACATCCCTTTGCTTTTCATTACCTCAATGGGGTCGTTTCCTTCAGTCAAAAGTAATACTTTTAGTCACTGAAATTGATAGAATAAGCAAAAAAAAAAAAAAAAAAAACACGGACCCAGAAAATACTTTCATTTTCCCAACAGGTATTTTTTAATTCATTTTTTTAAATGTCCGATTTTTCAAACAAGGCGTGGTCTTGATGACATCACAAATGATGCACTTTGCCGCATCTTTCTACCGTGTTTCCACGTTATGATAATCAAGAAGCGAATTAGATATTGCGCTCTACGCTTGCTATCAACTTTATCGTTGCTAATACACGTGAGTAAAGAAGCAAATTAGATATTACGTTCTGCGAGTGGCAACACTGAATGGCATTTCATCATTTGTGATGTCATCGGCAGAAGCGTAAACAATATAAGCGCACCAATTCAAGTAATTTTTTAAACACATGAAACTTAAGCAAATTATTTAAAAAATGGTCAGATCCTATGTTTTTAAGCATGCTCTTTCAGAAAAAAAATACTTTTAAAATTTTGGAAACGACCCCATTATCGCCAAGAACTAAACTAAAGGTTATAAAAATATTGGCTACATAAAATTCTGGTGAGTAATTACATTGGTTAATGCTTTTGTCGACATTCCGGCAAATTTTCTGTTCTGTTTCAAAGACGAAACTCCAGAGCTATGCTGATTTGTGTGCCAACTCTCTGTGCTCATGTAGCTCGTGGGTTACACTAAAATTTAATTCAAAAAAATCCCCCATATTTTTCCATGTTATGCAGGTGTGTAATTATTTTCAGTTGTCCAGGCATCCGAAGAACATGGTTTCGGTCAGGCAGAGAGAAGAAGACGCCAACAATGGAAACGTTGGCGAAAAATTAGCGCAACCGAAGAAAAATTCATATGACCACATTAGAGACAAAGACGAGAAGGAAACGATACAAAGTAAGTCCAACGATTGTTGTCAAAAACGTTTTGTAATGGTTGTCACAATACTTTAACAACATTTACGAAAACAAGTGTGCTACTTGGGTTGTTAGCAAAAACGTTTTCTAATGGTTATCACAAAACTTTGGGTTGTTGCCAAAACTGTTTTATAATGGTTGTCACAATACTTTAACAACATTTACGAAAACAAGTGTGCTACTTGGGTTGTTAGCAAAAACGTTTTCTAATGGTTATCACAAAACTTTGGGTTGTTGCCAAAACTGTTTTATAATGGTTGTCACAAAACTTTTACAACGTTTACGAAAATAAGTGTGCTACTTAGGTTGTGTTGGCAAAAACGCTTCATAATGGTTGTCAAAAAATGTTTACAACATTTACAGAAAGAAATGTGTTACTTGGGTTGTTGATTATACTGTTACAACGTAAATTCACTTGGGATTATCTATCACCAAAAAAAGTTCACAAACTAATTTACACATAAGTTATCAGCAATGTACAGCCTCTCGCATTTCGTCCAGCCCCCATTTGTTCACACCTGGGGCAGGACAAAAACATGTTTATGCACGTAAAAATGAATTTCAATCTTTTAGAACAGTATGATTGAGTACCTCAGGTAAAATGAAGAAAAATGGTTCACTCTTTCTGAGATAATTAAAAATTTTAAAATCTGGAAAAAAATCCAATTTTTGGGTTTAATGAGAATTTGATGATTTGAATAAGAATTTTAGACCTCAGAAATATATTTTTTTGTTATTTTGCCATCTAATGTTGTTCATTGAATTTAAAAGAAGAGGAACCAAGCGATTTTAATTCAAAAAGTTCGGAAAAAAGAGGGGAAAAAAATGTAAATTAGTGGTTTTACAGCGCAACCACCGCCCCTGAAAGGTTTAATCATTCTTTAGAATGTGACATTGCCCATGCGTTTTTCATTAATTTTTCTACATTTCCTTAACATTGCTTCCCGCGTCAACAAAATCCGTCTTTGCCACTTCAGTTCTCCAACCATCGCGCATAAAAACTTGATAATGATATCCTCACGGGCTAAGATCGAAATTAATTTGTGTTGTGTCCCAAAATGCAACACACATTGCAATGCCTCATGACCAACATCGAACTTAACAACTTGAGTTTGTGTTAAATGACATGCAATATAAAGCCAGACCTCATGCTATCGATTGCCTAGTCATTGCCTTGACCCATTATTTAAAAAAATACAATGCACATCGATGTTTCAGAGGGCCCGGATTTGTTTCACTGCCTTATAAGGTAGTCAAGAACTGGGAAATTGCCTCTGTTGGTGTGAAAGCCCAAACGACAATCTATTAGGCAATTAACAGTGATTGCAATGGCACATTTGGTTGGCGCTGCTGCTAGTGTAGAGCCAGAACTACTTAACGCCTTCGATTGTAGCTTAAGTAGCGACATGGCCGCCATCTTGCCCTGGAGCGTAGCTTTAGTAGCGACATGGCTGCCATCTTGCCCTCGATCATAGCTTAAGTAGCGACATGATCGCCATCTTGCCCTCGGTCATAGCTTAAGTAACGACATGATCGCCATCTTGCCCTCGATCGTAGCTTAAGTAGCGACATGACCGCCATCTTGCCCTCGATCGTAGCTTAAGTTGCGACATAACCTCCATCTTGGGGCTAAAACACCGCTTTATTTTTATGTCTGCTTTGATTAAGTAGCATGTTTTGATTTTTTGATTGTGGTGTTTCTTAATTGTTGATTGACAAGTAGTTAGTAAAAATCCACAATCAAGAAGGTAAACGCGCTGCTTCATCATTAGCAATCACAGGAAGAAAGTAGTGTTTAGCCCAAAGATGGCGGTCGTGTTGCTACTTAAACTACAATTTAGGGACTAATTACTGAGCGCGAACAGTTTTGCACAACTTTTGCCGTAGATATAAACATGGTTCGCCGATATATATCATGATGTATATCACGATATCTATCCGATATTTCTTTTGAAAATATCATGATATTTTGATATTTTCGATATTTATTTTTTTTAAACTACGGTATTTTCAATATAAAAATTATATTAATCATAGTGATATTGTTCATTTATTATTAAAAATAACCAAAAAGTTATGCACTATATTTTTATGGTGTATTAATACATCATTAATACAGCAAAGTAAAATAATATTCTTTTTTTATTTTATATTCCTTATTATTATTAGTAATGTAACAATTGTAAATCATATTAAAAGTGCCTAGTTAAATTAATATTAAACATTGCTCAGGAAAAAAGTGGAAATGGCTTTTGACTGTGCACCGACGCATTCATATTTTTTATTTCTGAATCATATTACTGTGTAAAAGTAACTAAGAGAAGAAAAATGAATGAAACAGCTAATGCTAAATTATCTTTATCAAAATTGACAAAAATGTAAAATGAAATATTAGATATAAATATTGAGAGACACCTTAATTTTAAGTCTATATATTGAAGAAAAATTTAAGAAAATAAAGAGTGATTTGAGGATGCTTTTACTATTTTGAAGTCTTTTGTTTGTGCTGATTGAAAATATCTGATATATATCAAAATATCTGATATTTTCGAAAATATCATGATATTTTCGAACCCTGGACATAAATCAGGTTGTTGTTCTTTTGTTTCTTCGCAGTGTTACAAACTGAGGGCGCTTCTTCAGAGATATGCAGAGGAGGGTCGACGCAGTCGGTCCACGAGGTGGGTTTCCACGGAAGGTCGAGCTTCAGCCTCGAGCCGGAAGGTGGCGCTGTGTACCGCGGCCCCGAGTCCGACAGCTCTGTCATCGTGTCCGAGCACCATGGCCACGGGCACGGTCACAGTCACGAGGTGCCGCAGTCGGTGACCGCCGTGGCCTACATGGTCATCATGGGGGATGGCCTGCACAACTTCTGCGATGGATTGGCGATCGGTAAGTAGATTCCATAGACTAATAATAAGAGTAGACCGAGCTATGGCAACCCTTTTGCTGCTTACAAACCAAACCATGTGACTGGTGGATATCCTAGCAACAGCGGGCGTTGATCGTAGCAGACGATCAACGACCGCGAGAAATTGAATAAATAGAATTGATGGAACACGGAAGAATGATCTTTTATGGAGTTTGATTTGTAAATTTGTTATTCTAAGTTGTAAATATTTTGTTAATATAGTGAGTTTTTCGTTTAGATAGCATTGTGCATTTTCTTTAGTCAATTTCAATAACTCTCTAAGCAATTAAAGATGCAAGCGCCCAAAAAGAATCGGCAAATGGTAAGATTTTTACCTACAGTTTCAATTCAAGATACTGATTAGTATATTTTTGCGTTAACGCAAAACGTTTACGTCATTACGTTCACTCCAACGCTGACGTAGCAGTTGCAAATGAAATAAAAGTTACTGAAAACTGTGATCAAAAACTAATTACTAATCTCAAAATAATGCCTAACTAAAAGAAAAACAATTCAATCTCTGCACCTGGAAAAAAAATTTATAATGAAAACACATTACATCTTAAAATACCTGTCGAGTGCCAAACAATAGATAATGTTGCCATCTAGCAACCATGCTGCCAAAGTTTTCGCCAAGCCTTCCACCAGTCACATGATGTATCCATGAACCAATTTTTTCATCAGCAAGTTTGGGGAAGCTCGGTCTACTCTTATTATTAGTCTATTGTAGATTCAGTCACCGAGGGCATTCGGGAACGAAAGAGCCAGTCATCATGAGTAAATATTGCTTGATATAGATTACTTGACTCAAGCCATTTGCACGAATAAGACATTTCTACCTATGTATCTGCCTTTTATTCTCGGAATTTTGAACCCTGACTTGTATGTGGTACAGTAAAATCCCTCTAATACAGACACTAACGGGACAAATATTTTTGTCCGCAATATTGAGGTGTCCGCTGGACAGGGGTTTAACAATGTTATTTGCATTGGAACTGGGGAATTAAAAATTGTCCGCATAAGAAGGGTGTCTATTAGGAGGGGTTTTACTGTATATTTAAACGGCCGGAAGCATTATGTATCATAAATATAATGAATGCTAACTTTCTAAAAACTTCCTTGTATTTAAAAATAACGTTACAAATTTTGTGAACAGTAATTATTTTTATGCTTAAGTTGTAGTAATCTGGGGGATATTTCGATAATTGGGAATCTGGCGTGGTCGTCTCATTATTGGCGTAAATAATTTTATTTTGGCAACCTTGCTGATTTTTGAGGTAATCCTATGTGAATAGACGTTTCCGTTCTCTTTGCTTAGATTTGCTGCGAAAAATACCTCTCGTGCAGCAGGGCTGCGGAGTCGGAAGGAAAATGGCCGACTCCGACCCCGACTCCGACTCCTGGATTTTGAAGCGCCCGACTCCGACTCCAACTCCGACTCCGACTCCGGATGTTTTTGATTTTTTTAATTGTATTTTTTCAACTCCCTCTCTCCCTTCAGGGGAAGGGGGAAAACCTCTAAACAGAGATTGAAATATTGATTCCTTTTCATGAAAATTTCGCATTTTGTTTATTGTAAACCCAAGACGCATACAACGTTAGAAATTCAATTTAAAAATCAAATTTTCCAGCAGTTACGAGTTAAGAAGTGAGATGACTTAAAAATCCCTTTTAAAAAATTTGAAAAGGATTATCTGCAATTTGCCCCCCTTTAATGTTTAACAAATAAATATTGATCAAATCGTGTGCTTTCAATTTTTGAAAGCTGTAACTTGAGAGAAAAAAAGCTTTTTTTTTTCTAAATCCAAGTTCTTGAGAGGGGGTGGTTTTCCCTGGGTGACACCCATCAGGTAGATGACACCCAAAGTTAATTTTAGAGTTTATAAATACTTTAATTATGAAAATTTTCGCGAATATATTTTAAATTATATTTCATCAATCAAATTTCAACGAAAATAGGACACATATACATCAGGAGCTAATTTTACACAAAATGCGGCCGGTATACAAATTTATACGAATAGCTTTTACTATACCTATATTTCTTCTTCGCTAAATTTTTAATTTAAATTTTATTGTCTGCTTTAGAATTAACCTTAATATTAAGATTTTAAGATTAGCTGCAATCATTGAGTGTTGCAATCAAGAAATCATTTACACTTATTTTGTTCTATACTTTTTAGTGAGAACCAAGCTTATAGAAATAGTCTTAATAAAGAAAAAAACATTAGATTATTTTTCATCGGATCTTTTGGATTCGTGCTTTCGCGCCAGAACGTTTTTGAATTTGTCGATCACCCTTAAACGTTTCAACCTTAGCTACGGGCCTCGACTTATTAATTTGTTACGTTTCTTTCGCTATTTTACAACTGAGATCGAACAAAACACTATATTTCTATTTTTATTTGAAAGTGATTACTTGAAAATGTTAGGCAACAAAACCGTTTGCTGACAGTCGCTATTAGTTAAGTTAAAAAGCAAGCAAACTAGAGGACGGCTACAGTAAGTTCGGTAAGCATTCAGGCTAGCTGATTGCCATAATGGCAGTTATTTTCTCATTAGTATCTTTTTATACATGTAATTGAACCAATTGGTAGTCAGTTTTTAAAAAATGCAAGGAGAGTCAGTGAAAAGGAAAGAAAAAAAGAAACCCGGAGTCGGAGTCGGAGTCGGCAAGTTTTCTAACAACTCCGACTCCGACTCCTTTACCCCAAAATCAGTCCGACTCCGACTCCGACTCCACAGCCCTGCTGCAGGAGCTGAAGCCAAAAATAAACGGCAATGAAGAAAGATCGCCAGATTCCCAATTATCGAAATATCTCCATAATCTGGGTAAATTTGGCGTTTGTTCCATTAATGTTCGCTCAAACTTACCTTAAGACTTGAAACTTTGCCTATATGTTGACTTAGCATGTCATGCACCATTTAACATTGGGTGAATAAGTTCATGGCGAGAAATTTCGGAGATATCGCCAAGTCAGCGTCATTTTTTGAGCAAAATTTTGCAAGAAATCGCACACTGTCGCCAAGCTTGGCGACATTTCGAACCTTACATGTAAATAGTATCTCTAACTCATAAATGGATGCCTCACTATCCAAATCGATTAATTCCATAAAACAAAAAAGTCAAGAAAAGTTATGAAGAAGTGTTATCCATAGTAGTGAATAGGTCCTCGCGTTACATTTTCTGCCATCACATAGTCAGAAATGTACTCAACCAAAAGTTAAATATAAAATTCACATGTTATGCATTGATTGAGCACTATTAAAGCAGAAATGGGGATTTTTTTAAAAAGTGGAGGTAATCGATTTGGCAATTGAGGCATCCAAATGTAATTTAATGGACAACCCCTTATCTAGAGAGTGTAGTAGAATATTTTTTCATAGAAAATACAGTAAAACTTGTGAAGTTGACCACCCTTGTAAGTTGACCACCTGTCTAAGTTGACCACTTTTTTCAGGCACGGAATTAGCCCTTATCATATATAAATCGTCCTCTGTAAGTTGACCACCTGTTTAAGTTGACCACTTTTTTCAGGCACGGAATTAGCCCTTATCATATATAAATCGTCCTCTGTAAGTTGACCACCTGTCTAAGTTGACCACTTTTTTCAGGCACGGAATTAGCCCTTATCATATATAAATCGTCCTCTGTAAGTTGACCACCTGTCTAAGTTGACCACTTTTTTCAGGCACGGAATTAGCCCTTATCATATATAAATCGTCCTCTGTAAGTTGACCACCTGTCTAAGTTGACCACTTTTTTCAGGCACGGAATTAGCCCTTATCATATATAAATCGTCCTCTGTAAGTTGACCACCTGTCTAAGTTGACCACTTTTTTCAGGCACGGAATTAGCCCTTATCATATATAAATCGTCCTCTGTAAGTTGACCACCTGTCTAAGTTGACCACTTTTTTCAGGCACGGAATTAGCCCTTATCATATATAAATCGTCCTCTGTAAGTTGACCACCTGTTTAAGTTGACCTCTAAAGTAGTGCACCGCAAGTGGTGAACTTACACAGGTTTCACTGTACTAGAAAGTACAGTTTGACCGCGGATTGCATGGAACTGCAAACGTCCAGTTGAGGCGATTCTATCTGAATGAGGGGGAAAAGTAAAAATTTGATGCGCGTGTTCCATAGACTAATAATAAGAGTAGACCGAGCTTTCCCAGACTTGCTGATGAAAAAATGGGTTCATGGATACATCATGTGACTGGTGGGAGGCTTGGCGAAAACTTTGGCGGCATGGTCGCTAGATGGCAGGATTATCTAAAGTTCGGCACTCGACATGTATTTTAAGACGTAATGTGTTTTTATTATATATATTTTTTCCAAGTGCAGAGATTAAACTGTTTTTCTTTTAGTTATGCATTATTTTGACGTTAGTAATTAGTTTTTGATCACAGTTTTCAGTAACTTTTATTTCATTCGGAACTGCTACGTCAGCGTTGGTGTGAACGGAATGGCGTAAACGTTTTGCGTTGACGCAAAAATGTACTAATCGGTATCTTAAATTGAAATTGTAGGTGAAAATCTTACCGTTTGCCGATTCTTTTTGGGCGCTTGCATCTTTAATTGCTTAGAGAGTTATTTAAATTGAATAAAGAAAATGCACAGTACTATCTAAACGAAAAACTCACTATATTAACAAAATATTTACAACTTAGAATAACAAATTTACAAATCGGACTCCATAAAAGATCATTCTTCCGTGTTCCATCAATTCTATTTATTTTAATTCTCATTTATTTTATTTCTCGTAGCAGACGATCAACGTCCACTGTTGCTAGGATATCCACCAGTCACATGGTTTGGTTTATGAGCAGCAAAAGGGTTGCCATAGCTCGGTCTACTCTTATTATTAGTCTATGGCGTGTTCCACTTATTTGAATGAGGCTCTGCTTAATTTAGAGGCTGACATGCCTGAAAACTAATAGATGCGTCCATTTCTCCCTGTAAACTTTGTTTACCTATCCATACAATCACATGAATGGAAAATTCTTGCGAATTTATTCATCACCATATAAGGGGAAGAAATCAAAGCCAGTCTCGATTTTCATGGTGTTGTGAATGTGTTAGCCTTGTATGCTGTAAGAGCTGTGATTTTTTATTGGGAAGACTTCGATAATTGGGAATCTGGCGATCTTTCTTCATTGGCGTCAATTTTTGGCTCCAATGCCTGCGCAAGAGGTATTTTTCGCTGAAAATCTAAACAAAGAGAACGGAAACATCTATTCACATAGGGTTACTATAAATCAGCAGGGTTACCGAAATAAAATTATTTACACCAAAAATGAGACTTCCGCGCGAGATTCCCAATTATCAAGGTATCCTCATTTTTATCTGATTGTTTTGCGTATTTTGAAAGTACAAAACATTTTTTTAGGAAATTTATGTATAAGGGTAACTTATAGCCGAATATATGCTAAGGGATTGAGCAAGATACAGATAGATCAAAATATTTTTTATGCCGTAGCAAAATTAATTTTAATAAATTTGGAAAAAATGATCAGCAAATGGCACAATAGGGGGAATTGCTTTAACCCGTTCGCACCCAGCGTCACGCGGACGCTACGCAACGATTCCTCTCCTATCAGCCCAGCGTCACTTATCCGCTACGCACTCTGATCGACGCTGTAGTCCCAGCGTCACGTATATGCTTTCTCGAAATGGAACGATTGAATTGAATATTTAAATGATACTAGATGGCGCTAAATGGCTATAACTTTGATCATATTCGAGTCACATTGTATTTGACCTTCATGTACACGCTTTAGTTTCTTATTTGGGCCTCTCAATGGGATAGATTTTTTTTTATGTAAACAACAGTGAATCACTGCTCTGCGCATATGATTTATGAGGTCTCAATTGCTCTTGCTTATATCTTTGCTTCTCTTTTTTTACGAGTAATTGAAAGAGATATACATCTAGCTGAATAAATTATGGGGGAGGGAAGGAAGGTTAAAATATTTTTGCGTATGTGTTCCAGACTTTTGGGATTCCCCGTTCAATGAGAGTACAGGAATGAGTTCAAGAGGCCTGAAGTTTATGATTATTTTTGAATCCTTTCTGATATTGTTCTTCTGTATTTATTCTTTTTCATTTGGGGATGGGAAACTGCAATAAAAATGATTAGCGAAGTGAGTGAAAGGGAATGTTTTCGAGTGAATTATGAAGCAGTTTTGAAACTTGTCGCGTGGGAAATATAACTAGTTTAAATTCGTTGACCTAAGTTGTTTTAATCAAAATTACATAAGGAACATATTTTTTTGCTACATTTCCTTTTCTTTGATTCCACACTCACGATGTCAAACTCTAACTTTGTTTTTGTGCACATATCATTTAATTTTGTGCACATGGTTAAAGTTTTAGAATTCTACTTATTTCGTTCCTTCTAATAATGTAATAGTCTTTATATTAGTAATTAGTGATCAGTAGTACATTGTTTAAACAAAATTAAAATTTCAAGCCATTATTTTGAGATGCTGATTTTATATGAATATTTTTGTTCAGTTAGGCTTAACTGCTGTAAATGCTCGGGCCGATGGCGGCGTTCCATTTCAGAACGTTCGGTCCCGTAGCTGCGCTTCGTTTTCCGAGCACTGGTCCTCAAGGGGTTAAAAGATGAGCCAGAGAGTCGCCTTTTGATGAAGGCCATCATAACTGCTACAAAGGGATCTAAGTAAAGTTTATGGGCTTACAATTTGAACTTACAATGGATTCCATCCATAGACTAATAATAAGAGTAGACCGAGCTATGGCAACCCTTTTGCTGCTCATAAACCAAACCATGTGACTGGTGGATATCCTAGCAACAGTGGGCGTTGATCGTAGCAGACGATCAACGCCAGCGCGAAATAAAATAAATAGAATTGATGGAACACGGAAGAATGATCTTTTATGGAGTCCGATTTGTAAATTTGTTATTCTAAGTTGTAAATATTTTGTTAATATAGTGAGTTTTTCGTTTAGATAGTATTGTGCATTTTCTTTAGTCAATTTCAATAACTCTCTAAGCAATAAAAGATGCAAGCGACCAAGAAGAATCAGCAAACGGTAAGATGTTTACCTACAGTTTCAATTTAAGATACCGATTAGTACATTTTTGCGTTAACGCTAAACGTTTACGCCATTACGTTCACGCCAACGCTCACGTAGCAGTTCCAAATGAAATAAAAGTTACTGAAAACTGATCAAAAACTATTACTAATGTCAAAATAATGCATAACTAAAAGAAAAACAGTTCAATCTCTGCACCTGGAAGTTTTTTTTTAATGAAAACACATTGTCTTAAAATACATGTCGAGTGCCAAACTATAGATAATGCTGCCATCTAGCAACCATGCTGCCAAAGTCTTCGCCGAGCCCTTCCACTAGTCACATGATACATCTATGAACCAATTTTCTTTATCAGCAAGAATGAGAAAGCTCGGTCTACTCTTATTATTAGTCTATGATTCCATCCCATGTGAATTTGAGATATAACGATATTGCAGATGGACTGGCGAAAGAGGGCTCTACTATGACTCAGAATAGTGGGGATCCTCTGACGTACCTTGAACTATACTCCAGATGTAAGGCTACTATAAACAGCTCTTGGAGATGTCCTCCTGAGCATCCATGGTATTTTTGCGAGGGTCCTGGTGCTTACCTTGGATTTGAGGGTGACAGGAGGGATCAAACTGCTATGACTCGCCTGAGCACAGGTCATCTAAAAACTCTCAGATTTTCCCATGGTAATAGGACTTTCCCAGTTTGCACCAAATGTCACACTGAAGAGGCCACCGCATAACATCTGATTTTTTGTGCTGGTTTGGTACGCGAGGAGCTACTGAAGAGACCTGCTTCTGCCTTGAAGTTGATTAAAGCGAACAACCTCATGGATCTGATCTGATTCAGGACAGAGAGATAAGAAAGAAGAAGGAGAAGACAATTTGAAAATATTTTTTCATGTTGGCACATTTTAATATTAGCAGGTCTCGTAAAAGCTATGACCGATATTATCCAATAACAGCCCATGGTTGGTTTAACAATCCCAAAAACGATCTATGTGCTCAATTAAATTTCAGCTTAATCATTAAAACGTTGAACGTTCTTCAGGCTGGAATATTTCCATGTTTTTATCCCTCTTTTTTCTAGGAGCTGCATTTGCATCTGGCAATGCTGACGGACTCAGTACCACCTTAGCTGTGTTCTGCCATGAACTTCCGCATGAACTAGGTAATGTTAGTTCTTGTTTTGAGTGGCATGAATGAAAGGTCGTAAGGAATGCATGAATGGTCACCAAACTATGCGCATGTGTGTGTTTCAGGACTTGGTTTCTACCAAAAGAAGAGGGGAGGACCCCATTAGTTTTCCACAACCCCTTTTAATAGGTTTGCCAGATTTCTGAAATGTTCAACCGGGACACCGGAATGTCCCCCCCCCCCTCCCAACGTCGCTAGTATTCAAAAGCGTGTACACCTGTAGCTAAGGCAATTTATTCTCAATGCTATGAATAAATGGTTACTAAATGTGAACCTAAAACAGGGTTAATAAAAAATGACATAAGTAGATAAAATTTGCACACTTCACTTCTTAGATGAAAAAAAAGTTTTTTAATAGAAAAAAAAAACACTTTGAATGATGAATAAAAAGGTGAACAATATTTAAATATACTTTTTATTTTATAAGACTTTTTTTATGGGGGGGGGGGGGAGGTATTTATCTTGCTGTAAAAATTCTCATCAGTTAATCTGGTGTTAATTTGAAAACTAATATTACAAATGATAAAGTTATTATCCTAAATAATCTTTTACAATTTATTATTTTTAGACCTTTTTGGTCATTTGTAATCAAATTTATCTTCTTCCGGGACTTGAATTAAACCGATTGGGACACTGGGATTTCGTCTGAAAACCGGGACTGTCTGGGTCAAACCGGGACGTCTGGCAAGCCTACCTTTTAAGCTTGTAAACATCCTGAATTCTATATTATGAAAGAATTCCGGGCTGTTGTGCCGTGGTCTGAGTGTATATTCTCCAAACGTTTCGGCTGCATCTGCGGCAACCATCCTCAGTGGTTCCGAGTTCGTAACTTCCAGGGAAGAGACTTCTTGGCAACTGATGCAAGTGTCGAAGTGCTGTCAACATTTATATGGCATGGGTCCTCTTGGTTCTGGACTGGGATTGGCTGGTGAACGTCTGTCTTCATCGCGTCCTGATTGGAGCTTAGGCTCTCCTTTTCCTGCTCGGGGATTGGCTGCTGGGCATTCAGCTGAAGGTCCGTCCTTGTTTCTGATTGGCTGGAGGTTCTTGTTGTTTTGATCCTTTTCAGTATGGGATGCCAGAGCTTGTTTATCTTTATTCCTTCTTCTTTTTTGTTGAAATTATTTGGATGTTTGAATATCTCGATGGCTTCTCTGTTCAATCTCGCATAATAATGGCAAGTCCTTGAAAGTATTTTTGTCTCTTTGAATTTGATGTCATGGTTCCACTCACTAAAAGTGTGTTCTGCGACTGCTGACTTCTGAGTGTGGCCTAGTCGGCAATTTCTTTGACGTTCTTTGATTCTAGTGTTGACGCTTCTCTTAGTAGTTCCAATATAGGTAGATCCGCAGGAACAGGGAATCTTGTAAACACCTGCGGCGGACAAGGGATCTCTTGCATCTTTCACAGATCGTAATAAGTCGCTGGTTCGGTGGGTGGGTTTGAAAACAATCTTGATATTGTGGCGTCGCAGAAGTCTTTCGATTCTATCGGTGACGTCCTCAACGTAGGGGAGGTAGGCTGTGGACTTGATCGGATCTTCTTTAAGTGGCTGTTTTTTTATTTTGGGGTGGAAGGCTCTTTTGATCTCTTGCTTTGAAAAACCGTTGGCTTGGAAAACATTTGTGAGGTGGGAAATTTCATGCTCGATAGCAGTCGGTTCGCAGCCAAGAAGTCTCTTCCCTGGAAGTTACGAACTCGGAACCACTGAGGATGGTTGCCGCAGATGCAGCCGAAACGTTTGGAGAATATACACTCAGACCACGGCACAACAGCCCGGAATCCTTTCATAATATTGACACCGGCCGTGAAAGCCTTCACTCTTACATCCTGAATTTTGCTTAAAATTTAAAAATTTGAATTGAAAAGCAGCTTCCTTATGCTCCTATGCAAATTAAGCCCATGCATGTGTCTGCATTGGCAGCTCATACGGGGTGGGAGGAGGGGGGACGGACCGTCCCTCACTTTTAAGCCCCTTTTTATTAACAATCGATTAAAAAATTATGAAATGGGTTGGTTCACGTTGTTAAAGAAGAAAGAACTGACTTAATGAATGTGGGTTTTATATTTTTCTCAAGTTATTATTTCATAAAAAGTAAAATTGAGCTTTAAATTGGAAGAAACAAGTCCATTGGGGCCATTCATCCCTATTTTTGAGATCGTGTTCCTAATTCTTCATTAATCCCTAGTCAGTTTATCAAAAAAACGTCCAACTTCAATTCATAAAAAAAGTCGGCTGCATTGCAGGGGCACTGCTCACCTAACCTGCCCCCCCCTGCACCTTCTTTTACCTCCCCGCTTTTTTGACCCACCAGCCGCATGTGTGTCTGTGTATTTTCAACCATGTAGTTAAGCGATATTTTAATGAGCAAACCACAGTAAAATCTATTTGTCGATTGGGTTTATTGGCATAAGCGCTTAACTATAGTGGCTTAACGTGGAAGGTTTGACGTACTGGATGTTTCGCACATAGAAAAATTGACTTAGCGGATGAGCACCAGATGGCAGCATGATGTCAAGCAGAATCATGCCTGTTTTTTTTCTTTGCTAGCAAAAACACATTGCGAAGGAAGTATAATGTTGTACAGTGAAACCTGTGTATAACAATACTGTCTATAACAATAAACCTGTCTATAACGATATTTTCCTTGG